>NW_022280499.1:4272-30539 GCF_004355925.1 Anarrhichthys ocellatus
CCCCCCCCCCCCCCCCCCCCGCCTTTACACATCCCAATATTCTTCCTTTCACTTTTGTCAGACTTGGTAGCCATCCCAGACTTCCTGGCAGGAGCGATGGAGAACTGGGGACTCATCACTTTCAGAGAGACCAGCCTGCTGGTGGGCAAACAGTCCTCTCCTCTGGAAAAACAAGTAGTTGCCTCTGTCATCGCGCATGAGCTCGCTCATCAGGTAGTTGTGTTTGCCTGTTTGTTGGTGAACGTAGCTGACACGGTGAATATGCTACGGTCAGGTCCTAATCTATCTCCGATGATGTGTTGCAGTGGTTTGGAAACCTGGTGACGATGAGGTGGTGGAACGACCTGTGGCTCAACGAAGGCTTTGCCACATACATGCAGTACATGTCGCTGCAGGCTGTTTTTCCCAAGCTGGACATTGTACGTTTACACATCTGCCTCATATACTTTGAAGCAGATACAGCTGTGTGCTTCATTGTGTGCCTTCGCAGTAAACCCTGTGTTTATTTGCAGGGTAATTCGTTCCTGGCAGTAGGCTTCAGAGCGTTGGACAGTGATGCACTTAACTCCTCCCACGCTGTGTCGGCGGAGGTTAATACGCCAGAACAGGTGGAAGAGATGTTTGACTCCGTCTCCTATGAGAAGGTACACTTTTGTAATTTATATATACTCGGATAGATAGATGCAATTTTCATTAATTCACTGAACTTCCATATCCAGCTCTTTAACTCAGAGAGAACTGGGCCTCCCACTCATTCAGAGCTTTAGTCAGTGCTCTGTTTAGGGTGTGATCGCTGATGCTTTGTGCCTGTGTCTTCCAGGGTGCCTCCATTCTCCTGATGCTGAATGCCTCCCTGCCAGGGGACCAACAGTTCAGAAAAGGTATCATTCAATATCTGAAACAGTTCAGTGGATCAAACACGGA
Source organism: Anarrhichthys ocellatus (assembly GCF_004355925.1). NCBI lineage: Eukaryota > Metazoa > Chordata > Actinopteri > Perciformes > Anarhichadidae > Anarrhichthys > Anarrhichthys ocellatus. The sequence continues at coordinate 5,197 of NW_022280499.1, forward strand.
CACCAACGACCTCTGGAACAGCCTTACACAGGTGTGTGTGTGTGTGTGTGTGTGTGTGTGTGTGTGTGTGTCTCACTTTGGCTACATCTAACGTTTAACTTCCCTCAGTGATCTGTCAGCCAGCCATGTGATCTGACATCAGCTGCGTTTGGCTAGTTTCACTGTCATCCCATAATGGTTGAGCTGCATTATCAACATAAAAAGCAGTAAATGGCTTCTGATGATAGTTGATCATGTCATCATTTATTGATCCTATAAGAGCTCACATTGCTTTGAGGGGATGTCAGAGCACAGCATGCTGTGGATACAGACAGTAGATTTACTGTCTAAAAGGTTTGAAAGCACGCGCCTCAGTTAACATCCCCTTTGGGTTTGGTTTGTAGAAATTGTAATCTTCTGAAAATAGCTGCAAAGTTTCAGACCACTGCCAGTCACGGTTGTCTTCATTTAATTTACATAACAAAAAACAATGAACATGCACACTGGACTGCACTGACTCTGGATTTCTCTTCCTCTCCTCAGGTTGAGGTCTCGGCGCAGCACCCGAATGTGTCAGAGATGATGAGCACGTGGACATCACAGAAAGGCTTCCCATTGGTCACTGTAAGCCGTAAGGGAGGTCAGGTGACCCTCACACAGGAGCCCTTCCTGCTCACATCCGACAATGCCACGCAGACTTCCAGGTGGGTTCAACTCTCCCCCCCCACACACACACACACAGATCATAGAAACACAATACAACCCTGACTGTATTTTGTTCTCTTTAGCTTGTGGAATATTCCGGTGACGTATGTAACTGACAACTGTAGTTTGGCCCCTGAGTGCAGACAGATGTTCACTCTGAAGAACAAGTCAGGTAAAACACAAAGCATTACCTGCAACATCAAGTTAAGAGTCAAGATTTTTATTTTGTGACAAATGCTACATTTTTGTGTGTGTTTTCAGGGACTCTGAAGGAGCTACCAGAAAGTGTAAAGTGGCTGAAGTTGAACTACAGAAACACAGGCTTCTACATCGTCCACTACGGAGAAGAGGGCTGGGCTGCTCTGATAACAGCTCTGTCCAACAATGTCGGTGTTCTTACACACGAGGACCGGGCCTCGCTCATACACAACATCTTTGCTCTTTCCAGGTAAAGCGGACAACATAAATAGTTGTTCTTCAAATTGCATTTAGTTACAAGAGAAACGGAAGTAGAGGAGTGTTTCATTCTCCACCTTTCTTTCCTCTCCCCCGCTGTCCTGTGTTTTTAACAGACTGGGACGCGTGTCCTTTCACCAAGTCCTCAACCTGTTGAAGTACATGACCAATGAAACTCATACTTCTCCTGTGACAGAGGCCTTGCTACAGCTCAACATCATCTACCAGCTGCTTGACAAAAGACAAGAGCACCATCTTGTGTCCCGCATGAAGGTACACACATGCACACGCACACGCACACGCACAGTTAAGAAATGTAGGTCACAATACATTTTGAGAATAAAGATATAATGAGCCACATTTCTGTCAAACACCTGCATAATATCTTAAGTTTTGAAAATCCTGAAAAAAATCTGTTTTTCAAAATCAATGTGTGGACTATGAAGTATTGTAGTGAGAGTAATTGTCTCAATAATGAGAAACATTAAAACACACATTTGTATATCTTGATTGGCTTTATTTAAGATGTAAGTTTTGATGGCACATTATTGTTGTATCAGGACATCTAGGATACAAGCGAACATCCCATGTCTGTGAAAATAAATCATACATTCTTATGTTTCTGTGCACTAATAAGATCCCTTATTGTTTTTGTTACATACGACAGGATTATATTCTGCATCAGTTTGGTTCTCTGATGGACAAGCAAACATGGGAAGAGGAGGAGAGTGTGTCTCAACAGGAGCTGCGCTCAGAGCTGCTTGGGATGGCCTGTAGTCTGAATGAAGAGAACTGCACTCAGCGAGCCCAAGCCCTGTTCAAAGAGTATGTCGAGTCCAATGGGACCTCACGGTACGTATAGCACACTATATACTTTTCAGTTGCTTTTCTGGGTCACATTGACAGCTGCAGCAGGGTGAGAGGTGCAGCGCAAACCTCTTTACAGAGATAGAATCCATGGGGGAATGTCTCTGGATGGAATTAGTATCTGACGTTGAGTTGTAGACCGTGAGCTGAATTTTGGTCCACTTTTAACCTAAAAATAGGTTTGCATCTTTATATTTCCTGTAGGATCCCAGGGGATCTGCAGCAAGTTGTATTCACTGTGGCTGCTCAATCGGATGAAGGTTGGGAGACTTTGCTCAGCATGTACGGACGTGTCACCTATGATGCAGAGAAGAGAAAGATGCTGCGGGGCCTCGCGTCTACTCAGAACGCACGGCTTATAGTGTGGTAAGTGTTTGTGTGTGTTGGCCTCTGGTCATCAAGCAGCAGCGTCTTTCCTTCCCCACTGAATGAGGGAACAATCCAATACACTTGTTCAAAGTGCCTTTTCTAATGTTTTTATTATTGGAACATTACTTTAAAACCAATGTGTAACAGAGCAGCAATATTTTGAATCTTGGGTACTGTGATAAACGTTGAGTTACAGTCACTTAAACACCAATATTTCAGATGTGATAAAACAGTTTTTAATTTTATGTGTTTTGTCTTCAGTAGTGATTTAAAGGGCTTGACAAGCAGTTTGTTTTCCTGCTGTATGGAGGTGAGTGTAGTGTAGTGTTATTTAAGCTCTGAACACTTATTGCGGTCTGTCTAGGATTCTAAAGGCAGGTCTGATGGGGGAGATCATCCAGACGCAGGAGTTGCCTTTGGTCATCAGCACCGTGTGTAAAGGCTTCACCGGCTACTTGTTTGTCTGGGACTTCATCCAAGAGAACTGGGACAGCCTCATAGAGAAGTAAGTGGTCCCTGTCAGCTCCATACAAGTCGTCACTGAGAACATATTTTAAGATTATTTTACATAAAAAAGGAAACGATAAATGTCAGCGTTTTTGTGTTTTTGGCTAAAGGTTCCCGATGGGCTCCTTTGCCATCCAGACAATCATCAACTCTGCCACCTCTCAGTTCTCCACACAGGCCCACCTTGATCAAGTATGTTTTGTTTCTTTTCTGACGCAGCGTATTTGAGGGTCTGTGCAATTGTTTGTGGGGAGATATTAACTGTTCACTGTGTTTTGCCAAGTGATAACATAACATCTGTGTGTGTGTGTGTGTGTGTGTGTGTGTGTGTGTGTGTTGTGCAGGTTCAGAGTTTCTTCTCCAGTTTGAAGGAGCGCGGCTCTCAGATGAGGAGCGTGCAGGAAGCTCTGGAAACCATCAGGCTGAACCAGCGCTGGATGGACAAGAACCTGCCCACGCTCCAAAAATGGCTCTAATACAGTCGCTCCATCCGGCCTCTGCCCCGCTGACGGGACAAAGGGGCACGACGTCAAGACAACAACGGTGTTTGCACTATTGTAGGACGGTGTCTCTTTATCCTTTATCCAGGCCAGAGTGCGAATCAAAGCCAGAGGTTTGGCTCTACCTGGGTGGACAAGGTGTTCTCTTGAGGTTAGTCCTGTGCGTTGTATTTGCTAGCTCAGGGTGGCTCTGATTGTGTGTCTGACAGGAAGTTGTCAGATGCGAACACACACTCCTCACAATTGATGCTGTCAACCAAACCTCTCCTCTGCAGCTCTCATCTAAACCTCATGCCTGAGCAGACCATCGTGCTTCACCCACACTCCTTTTCCTCCGCCTGCTCTCAGGCACCTAACTGTATGAGCTGTGCAATGGCCACTTCAAAAAAGAGGAAGTATGAAGAATGTCAACATTACTGTGTGAGTGTACTGTCAGTCAGTCCTAGACTTTATCTCAAATTGTCTGATATATGTGGATGCAGCTGTCGGGGATTTCTCAACGACGAGAAGTTGAAAGTACAGGTACGTTAGAGAGGAATTACACTGACCTTGCATCGCCATGTTATAAAATAGCTGCCTGCCATTCTGACCTCTAGTTACACGTGCAACTGGAAGCATTTACTATATTAGTCATGATTTGGCTAAAAGATTGCTTGGTTGGTTGGTTGGTTGATAGCTTAAAATACCAAACTTGTATTTGCATCAATTGGATGTAGTGAGAAACCTTCCCACTGTGTACAGTAGATGGCGTACTGCACACCAGTGCAGGTTTAAAGCAACAACCAATGTGTCTTAGGTGAGAGCAGGCAGTGCTCGCTGGAGCCAAACGTTAATTTCTTTCTTCCTCTACGCGTCATAAGCCCAGTTTAGCTCTGATCAACACGTTTTTATTTCGATAGCTTTTTGCCTGCAGTGCAGTCCCTGTACAGACTCCTTTAACACCGTGTGCTCGTAAACTTGTAATTATAATGTAAATATGCTCAACCCTATAGTGTTTTCTCCTTCGATTTTGGATGTAATGTTTTGAACATCTTGACTTTTAACATTTTAGGATTTGCTTTGTGTTGTGTGTGTGTAAAGAGGAAATGTATCCATAGAATTGTTTAGGAGTCTTGGTCAAATAGTGTCTCCGTATATTTTGATTGACTTCCCCCGGGGAGGTCATTTGCTGATGAATGTTAGTGTTTTAAGGGCTAAGGTGCATAATGAAGATACAAAGTGTATAGAAGAACATTTATACTGGGCAGGACTCATCTGTCCAGTAAGCTAAATATACAGAAGGTTTAAAGTTAGTCTGCCATGTTGCTCCTGAGAACGAGGAGTAGCCTAGCTATTGTTTTTAGAAGGTGTCTGAACGTGTTTCCCCAGCTTTTGTTTTTAAGATTTTATTTAAATACAGTGGTACACTCATCCTGAGCTTTTTTTAAAGTGGTACTGCTTACTTATTCACTCAATCACTGTCATAATATTCCATATACTGGAGTAAATAACGTAGATTTAGATTTGATCATTTTCTTTGAACATCCTTAACACCTTCATGAGATATGCGTCTGTTTTTTTTTGTTGTCACATTATCTTCTTCTGGAACCTTTTTGTTCCATTTATGTAAAAACTTTTCTCAAACGTGGCTCAAAAAGGAAACGCACATTGGTTTAACTCCGGGTAGCATTATCTCATCTGAAATGAAAACGGCCACGTGCCTGTTGCTGCACTAGCGACTCCTACTGGTTGGTGGAAGTGGCTGCTGGGAGGAGGGGGACCAGCCGTGTTTAGGCCCTATTAGTGAGATGGCAGGTGGAAAAACACACACCGAGAGACATCATGTGTTTCAAAAGCATGGCTGTCTACACTCTGCCCAGGTGTGGGTGTGTGCAGCATGAAGGATCTCTACAGAGGATTGTGCATTCCAAACAGGAGAAAGGATTAGTGTGACACTTTACTTTGAAGGATCTCATGGCAGTTTTGCTCTGTCTAGAGACTATCAACAGTATTTGACTTGTTCCATCCATCCGTGTGAATAGGCCTTCAAATACACAACTCAAATCTTTTACGTCGTCACTAATTTTACTTTAATTTTTTTTTCCAGCTGCCAGCAATCAGATGAATTAATCAGCTTCATTGAGGCTCTGGCACTTTAATGTTCCCTCATGTTTTTGTTAAGAAGACAACTGTTTCATGTGAAGTCGGTTGCAATAAGCTTTAAGAGACAAGAGTTGCTGATGTCAATCAGGTACCACGCTCAGTGGAAGTTGGTGAATCAGGGATGTGGCCGGTCTGATGACAGGATTGTACTAGAGTACCACATGTGCAGTGAACCCAATCGGATCGTCTTTGTTTTTGCACTGGGATAAAATGCTGCAGATGCTTTTGAAACTGTGTTGCTCCTTATGTGAATAAGATATAAATAAAAGTTGTTTTCTGAAGATGTTGGATTTTACTTTTTTTGTTCAAATACAAAGGCGACACAATACTAAAGATGATGCAACTTTTAAGATTTCAAATGTAAATCTGAGGAAGGACTTGAAAGCTGTTCCTCCTAATCCATTTCATGAAGCTTCGTCACATTCGGGGACAAAAATGTATTTTACAGTCTTGCTTTTGATAAATCAATTGTGAATATCAGGCTGCAAGACCTCTAAATCCCAACTGTGTAAACACAGTGGAGATGTTGGATGTGATTTACAGTGAAAAGCCTTTCACACGACGCTTCTCGCTTGTACCACCAGAGGTCTCTCTAGGTCTTCTGGAAACATGCCGAGTTGCTCTCATTCATATTTTCCATTGTAGGCTTCTGTTTAAAACGTGGATGTAAATTCTGCTCAACTGTGTATGTTGTGGAATGATCGTCTAAACGGATTTTAGGTGGTGAGTGAGTGTGCACCTCTGTGTCTGTCCACGGCTTATCTTGCATTCTGCTGCAGCAACCTGCAAAATATTTTTGGGTGGCCAGTCATGGCTGCATGCTCACCTCTTGGTTGAGGTGAGTCACACTTTCTCAAAGCAGCTTTTATTGACTGTGTTAAACTGCCATTGACTGCCTGCTGACTCCTCAGTCACTAAACCGGTCCCCGGCTGTTCGGGGGTGCTAATAATAACACAGCTGAGTGCGACTCTTGACTCCCCATCTTTCTGGGCCAGAGACAGTTCCGAAAGGAGACGGCCCACTGACAGTCACTGTGCCTTCCAATACCCACACTATCATACTTTTTAGTAAACCAGAAAAATATTTAGTATGTCCCAATACAGTGTGTGTCAAATGCAGTATACCAAAAATACCAGGATGCCCAACTACATCCATTTGCATTTTGCAGTATGCAAGTCAGCATGATTTTCTGCCTATTCTGACCCACAATCCCCTTTGCAGCAGGTATGGAAGCAAGAGGGGCAAAGTTCAAGGTGCAATGTTAAGTTCTAATTAAGTGCATTGGGACAGTACAGACTTTGTAAGGGCTGCTGCAGTGTGTACTAAAAGTAAAAAGAAAAAGTTTGCAATTTGGAACACAGCTTCAGTTTCCTGTTTCTTTGTTTCATGGGTTTCGCCACTGGCCTGTCCTGTCTTATGTCATTGAATAAGCATGTAATTTAATCCCATATAATAGATTTGATTGGACAGTTTTAATATCACTCTCATTAGTTTGCCAGGGAGAAAAACATATAAATTATATTTGTGAGTGTTCGATCTCGTTATGGACATTCTGAGCATCAAAGACTTCATTTCCTGCATTCTGTTGACTTTTTATGCACCAGTTTATAGTGGAAATGTCTTTATTCATGTAAAGGAAACGAACTTCAGACGACAGGTGACAACATTGAAAAATATAATGAAATACAAAGCAGGAAGGTTATCAGGCATTCTGTTTTGCTTTCAAATATTTATGTTATCCCTGCTGAGCCAACACATACAGTATGTAGGCCTGATTTACACCTCCGTCCTCTTTGGTTTATTTAGTTTGGATAAATAACCTCTTTAAATGTGAATGTGGCACCGATTCACTGATAGCTACGGTATTTCATTTTACTTAATGTATTAACCCCTGGACACTAATAGATGCGTGTGTGTTTTAGCAAGATTTCTGCTCATGTTTGAAACGTTCGGCAAAAAATTGATACTAACCGATGTCACTTCCCATCGGGCATAAATCAAATCATTTCGTGGCTTACATCCAAATATTCACTTAACAAACCTCCAATAAAGCTTTTCAGAAGCACACGCAGCGACACAGAGCTTCAGGTCAGGACAGCGTTGTTCCATAGAAAACACACACACACAAACACACAAATTATATACTGTATATATAGATCTATCACACATTATGTACATATATACATAAATATACATTCTTAAGTTTCTTCAGAATTTTGTATGTAACCACTAAAGATTCAGTACATGGTCTGTATTGAGGGGTTGAGCTCTCAGTTCTTTGTAGGACGTAACATTGAGATTGTTAAAAATCAACTCTCATGTTTGCAAGCCTTGTGAGGTGTCATAATGTTGGTGTAACTCCTCTTAAAACTGTATTTTAAAAGGCCATAAAAATACTCAATAAACTGATAGCCAGGCATCATGTTTTTCAGCTAATCAATTTTATTGCACATAAAATCCAAAGAAACTGCAGCAAGTGCGGATCATACTGAAAGTATAATTTTTTTTTCACATTTATTTCAATTCAGTATTATTGTTTCCATGTATAAACACATTAATAACACCAAAACTTTAGACACGTTAAACATAAAATGTCCCATCTGACTTGTAGTGGAGTCAAAGTATTGAGTCTCACCAAAAAGAAGCCCTCTTACTTTAGAATACAAAACTTTAGAATTGTGCCGGTACTTTGAAACTGACGTTGAGTGCAGTACTTGCGTGAATGCACTAAGTTACTTTACACCTCTATCTTGTGCTCAGCGTTTTTACATCTTTGCACTGCTGACGTGTGGACGCAGATTTATGTCTTCTTTGTTAGAGAATGCAGCCATCGCGAAGCACAAATACAAAACAGATCAATCTCACACATGGGTGATCTGCAAACTCATTGTAGAATGTAGCCAGCGGTTATGTAAGGGGTTTCGTTAAAGAGGAGTATAAATTCATACTTCTAGGACAGGAGATTAAAGAGCAGAAATATTTAAAGCAGATAGGATCCTGTATCAGGCAACAACATGACCTCAATCTAAGTAAGACAAAAGGCTCGCACATTTACAAACAAACTGATTTGACTAGAACATGCGTCATGAGTCACAAACCTACTCCATCAAACAATGAATCAATCACTGTTGACCCCATTCAGTCACAACCTTTACTAGAAGAGCAACAACCATTTTAACTATGCCGTCCTGCCAAGTGGAGCAGTATCAGTGGAGCTGGTCATGGTCATAGTCACCTGCATGTGCAGCTTCAGCTCTGTGGGCATCAGATTGATCTGTGGATGCATTGATTTGTGTCAGTGAGATTAAACATTACATGACGCCTGATCACTGATACGCAAAGAATGGTAGGGAATGAGGAAACGTGAGTACTAGGTGAGCAGTGTGACTGGGGTTAGGGAACACAACAACACAATGCTCCATCACTCAACTCTTCAGTCTCTGTCTCTATTTATTTTCACCTTTGCTGTCAAATGCTACTGTTAACCAGCAATGTGAATGGAAATGTGGCTTCTCCAGTTTCTAAGTTTAGTGACACCGAGCCTGTAAATGTGTGTTCCCTGAAGACTATGACTACGAAGAGTCAGCTTGTGATGTTTGTTGAGATGTTGGAGACGGTGCATTGACCCTTGTGATTGAAACCACTGTTATACATTCTGTCTAAAATACAATCTGGGATGTCGTCGTCAAGAACGGTAATGATGTTGTGTTGCTTAAAGTACACTGGATCTTTTTGATGGGATTACGTTTTTATTTATTGGTAACGAATTGAATTTGCCGTTTTGTGCCATTTCAAAGTTGCTTTTCAGACCATTATACTTTACGGGTATGCTATCTCATCATGAGATGATACTACATTTGTACTCTCACGTTTTAATCTTTCTGACTGTCCAATTTTAGTCTTACCACTTTTACAAATCAGCCTTTCCACAGACAGACAGCTGGTTGAGTCACAGATTTTGTGATAACCTGCAAGCTTCTGAGATGTTAGGATATTACGTTACCACTCCTCTGTCGAGACACTGCTGTGCTGCTGTGCTGCTCCACTAGAGGACCCTCTAACTTTCCTCTCTCTGGTCCACATACAGAACATCTGCTGTGGGTGCTAGACTAGTATGAATGATGCAGTTGCAGTTCAGCATAAATTGTAGTGTTTCTAAAGAGAAGCTAAGCAGATTCTATCGGTAATAGGTCCTTATGAGGTTGATCCCATTTTATATATCTCAGTATGTTTGTGTTGCTCCAGGACTTTTGAGGTAGCTATGATTCTGACAATATGTTTAGCGTTAGGGAAGACAATGAGTACGGCTGGTCATTTTCAGGGATTAGTCAATATGTGTCTATCTAGCACTATCATTACATTAGATTTAAATGTTCAAGACGCACCCTGTCATTATACTGACAAATATTAATTGAACTAGCAGAGGTCCAAAAATACTGTGAAAGTATTCAGTATCAGAACAGCCGTTTAAACAGCAGTCACTTCAGGTCATACTGGACATGTGAAGCTGCACGAAGCAATTCAAAGTATTTGTTGAAATGTGATACATCATGATAAAGCTCTGAGGGTTCGTGACTGTCTGAGGACAAGCTGTTATCTCCATCCAGGCCTTCTGTCAGTTAATCTTGCCCCAGGAACCTGGCACCCATTGGATTAAATTAAAATAAAAAGTACATGACAGAAGTATAAACAAAAGGCAGAGGCATATCTGACCCCATTCACAACCAGCTGGAGAACCCTTCAGATCATCACTTTGTAGCAGCACAGCACGTGTTTTTGCTCTGAAAACATCCACTCGCAACAACAACATTTCTTTCAGCCACAGAGCAGCCGGTGCTAAGGCAAGTAGAAGGTGTCTTAACTTTTTAAAATGCATTTTCATATTTCTTTGATATTGTTATAATATCCTACAAGGGGCAAAAGGAACCACAACTGAAAACGGATTTCTTATTGTAAAAGGGTCAAAATTATCTGGGAAAGAAATCTGCCAAATTTTTAAGTGGTGACGGATAAGTCAATGATATAACTTTTTCTTTATCCCTTTGCCGTGCCCAACCACCAAACCTAGGTGTAGTATGGCTGTAGCAATCTCACAATGTGACTGATTGACTGATTTTGATAAACAGCCAGTGGTACCCATGCCATCTTTCAATTAAAGCTTGAATCTGCTGAACATGATGGGCCCTCGGAACAGTGTAGATAACCTCATTCAAGTAAACTACACAACCATCCAAACCAGCAATCACTCGCTCCATTAATCTCTGTAATGCTGCAGGGACATTGTGCACAGATCTCCTGCAGATCAGTAGAGCATAGGGGTAGGATTTTTAAGGGCAGATTTACTGATCCGATTTTGCTGAGCCGAAGAGATGTTTACGAGAGATCTATAACCATTGTTTGATTGTTTTACCAAAACAAGACAAGGTCTCAAGACAGCTCAAACTAGAAGGTTGAACAATGTACTTGTCAAACATGCTGTTTACTACTGTACCTCTAAATGTGGCTGTTTTGATTGCAACATACAGTACAGTCCTTGTATTTCCCTTGTCCTGACTGTGCAATGTATCTAAATGATATATTACTTATTTCTCAAACAAGAAAAGCTTATCATACCAACAGATGATATACAGTTTTTTGTCACAGATGATTTACTATTATTTATTAATTTGTAGTTATTTCATATTCAGATATTTCCATATATTGTGGTGACTGTGGCTCAGAGGCTCAGAAGATTGGCGGTTTGATCCTTTACTCCTCCAGTCCGCATGTGGAAGTGTCCTTGGGCAAGACACTGAACCCCAAATTACTGTGTGGGTGAGTGTGAATTAGTGTAGATCTTGATGGGCAGGTGGCACCTTGCATGGTAGGTCTGCTGTGAATGTCTCTCAGTGAATGGGTGAATATAGACATGTAATGGCCGGAAGACAAATGTAAGTCCATTTACCATTTTCAACTAGTAAAGTACTTCCAGACAACACTGAATAAACCAACCTTGACTTGACCGATTATTAGAAAATGATTTATTCAAAAAGGATATACAATTAATATATAAAGTTATACAAAGTTATTGGAACCCAAATGTAGCAGATGTATTGCCTGCATGTGAAAGACAAGGTAAAAAGTAGTTTGACATTTTGGGAAATAGACATTTGCTTTCTTGCTGAGAGTTATGAACATAAGAGTTTAGATATACTCTCATATCTGTTAAAATATGTGGCTAGCTAGGAGCCAGTAAGCTTAGTGCTGCACCCATGAATCACACTGGGTTGAGGATGGACATATTTTAAGAAAATGTTTGATTCTGCAAAAATAAATAACAATTTAATAAATGATCAGCTGGTCTTCAGTAGCCTTACTAATGTCAACGGCAAACTCAAAACAATGTACAATGGCAACGATCGTTCACATCGCACACATCCCTCGATTACAAATCTCCCTGTAGAGTTCAAGCGCCAAAGACTCTATCACAACGTATCATCACATATCATGGGATGGGCAGTGTTTTTGCTCTACAGCATTTTCAGAAATGTCCCCAAGGTCTTCACGTCTTGGTGAAAACGGACACACCACTGTGGTAGCGTGCACATCAACCGCCAAGGTGGCACTTGCTCACTCCAGTTGCACATGTTACCTCGGAAGATCTTTTGTCCCGAGGAAACCCTCTGTACGGAGAGTGGACTCTCCATCCACAGGTGGTGGAGCAAGTTTGGCAGAAATACGGCCAAGCAGCTGTAGATCCCTTTGCCTCGCCTCACTGTCTGCTGCTTGTCACCCTGTCGGACGTAAATGCACCCCTGGGGGTGGATGCACTGCTGGCCAAACGTGCTGCTCTATGCATGCTCCCCTCTCAGCCTGAGCCGTGGCCTCTACCTATACGAAGGGACCTCCTTTCCCCGTCGTGCAGGGAGATCTACCAACCTCACCTAGACCGTATATATAGCGCTCTGGGCTTGGCCTGTGAGAGGTGGAACCTGAATGCAGCAGGCCTGCCTGCTCTCTTTACAGTGGGAGGCTTTTTTTAGGAGTGGTGCAAGACGAGGCACACCATTCCTTTCCAGTGTTTGGTGGTTGACCTGCTGTGTTTCTTGCAATAATTAGTAGATCATCTTTCTACAATTAAAGTTGATTTAGCGGCTATCTCAGTCCTGTCATTTAGACTTTGAGGAGAAGCCTGTGGGGCAGCGTCTTTTTAGTGTGACTTTTCATGACGGTTGAACGCTGCAAGCTGCTTGTTTCCAGGACCCTGGTTCCTCTGTGGGATCTGTTGGTTGTGTTGGACGCACTCTCTCATCACCCATTTGAGCCTAGAGGCAGTGGGCATGGAATTTATTTCACTTAAAACAGTGTTGCTCTAAGCTTTAACCACATTAAAGCTTATGAGTGATTTACAGACTTTATCCATCCGCTCCAGGGCATGCTCCTCCTCAACAGAGGAGCAAAGGCTTAACACATTATGCCAGGTGCTGGCACTGCATGTGTGTGTGGGTAGATCAGCATGTCCTAGGAAAGTGAAACAGTCATTTGTGTTCTGGGCCACTCCCCACAAAGGCAAGCCATTGTTCCGCCAGAAGCTGTCGCACTGGATTTTGGAGGCCATATCTCTGGATTCGCTGTGCCCCAGTGTTTGAGGGCCCTGTTCAAGGGAGTTTCAGTGCAGGATGTTTGTGCTGCAGCGAGCTGGAGGCAAACGTGCCAGAGTCCCTGTGACAACCACTGCCAAGCTCAACATTATTTGGCTAAAGAACATTTGTCTGATTCACAGAAAGAGATTTAAATAAAGCTTTGTTGTCTTTGACTTTTTCCATTATTGAGACTGAGACTCATGTAATAATTAAATGTGGGGATGACTACTAGCCCATTGTTAACATTATTCAGTAGCTTTACTGCTTGATTTGTCTGTGTCAATTTGGATGACTTTTCAACTGGATGTTGTGACATCCTTAGACGGAAAGGATGAAGCAAGTAGAACAGTCTGTGGGATAGAAGGTAAAGCTCCGGGTAGTCCTGCACTACAATGATTAGCTTTTCCATATGTTTACTGTAGACTGATATTTACCGAAGACAGAAAAGATATCTGTCAGATGTAATTAGTTGTAATGTGAACGACATCTTATAGAATACAAGACTTTGTACTTTCAAACATTGTCATACAGATAACAAAGTAAAGGTTTCTGCTGCACCACCCTACCTGTAACTGAGGACATACCACAGTCCGACTCTTGTTGCCAAATGTTGCTGTTGACGCAAACAGTCCTCAGTGGCATGTTCTTTTGCTGTATTATCAAAGGACAGGTGTAGCCAGGTATTTGTATTTGTCACCTAGTCAAATTCCTTATGTGTAATGTACTTGGCAATAAATGTTTATGATTCTGATTTACATAATTACATTTAGGAACACCTATCATTAAGCCAGATATTTTGGTAGCTTGATTTGTTGTTTAAACTTTGGGTGGTGCGATATTATTATGTTATTAGAAGGCATGCAAGACTGATGTGTCAGATGCTAACCTTATTTATACATTATTATATTAGATTATGGCCAACAAACAATATTTCCCCAGAAATGATTCAGCCCTTGAATTATAAAAGTTCCATTACTGTATTTAATAGATTTTAATTCAGTGTGGCTTTATTGAAATGAAACATGAAAGTTAAATAAAGAACAATGTTACCAAAGCATCAAAATACAATAGTACACAATAATGTTTAGATCAATATTAACATAACATTACAATTATTATATGATAATATACAGTCTCATAATCACATTTCAACAAACACATGTTGAAACTCCCTGATGCTGTTGTGGTTAAACCAAGGCAGGTATAACCTATACTATATATACAAGGATATGGTTATTTATGGTAAACTGATATTTGTGCTCCTGACATCTGCCAGAACTTTTCTACTATGTCCAACAGTTGTTGTAGACCTTGTTCAGTCGGCGACAGAATAAGCAGGTCATCAGCCTAAAACAGTCACTTCACGACTGTATCTGGGCGGAAGTTCATTTATATACACAATAAATGAATTGGATTTAAATTACCCTGACGAACACATCTTCTCTGATTGAAGAATTCAGTTTGTTTTGTCTCCAATTTTAACAGCACACTTATTTTTCAAATACATTGATTTAACCACATCCTACATTTAGCCTCCTCTACCACGATGTAGATGTCTGTAAAAGAGTCCTTGACGCTAAATAGAATCGAAAGCTTTCTTGACATCAGTGCAACGAGTTGTTTGCTAATTAAAGCGTGAATATATATGGTTGGTGCTGCGGTGTTTTGGGAGGATGCCAATACAATTTTTGCAAGATGGAGTGTTCGTCTCTATCCTCTGTCTATCTCTCCCGCTGCAGACATGCAGTATTAAACATGATCCGCAACAGTGACCACAGTTAGATCATCGTGTCTGATATCTTCAGCACCCTGCTGTTCGACCCCAGGTGCAGAGCCTTCGACACATGTCTCGTCATTTTTCTCGTCTGATGCCTCACTT
Source organism: Anarrhichthys ocellatus (assembly GCF_004355925.1). Classification (NCBI taxonomy): domain Eukaryota; kingdom Metazoa; phylum Chordata; class Actinopteri; order Perciformes; family Anarhichadidae; genus Anarrhichthys; species Anarrhichthys ocellatus. The sequence continues at coordinate 20,224 of NW_022280499.1, forward strand.
GCTGCTCTATTTTCTTCCAATCTTTCAAGCTCTAGCCTCAGTTGCAATTTCTCGTTCAGTATCATCTCTTCTTTGATGGTGTTCTTCTCCTCGCGTTCTATCCTCTCTTTCTCAGCCTTTTTCACTTTCTCCTGCTTCTTCAGCTTCCAGAAGAAGCCCAGGTTTTTCTCGGGGTACGTGACTTTGGCCAGCGGCAGCTTGAAGATGTTCTTGATTCCCGTGGTTAAGAGGAGGAAAGTGAGGGCAGAGAGACAGAAAGGCCAAGTGCAGGCTGGCAGACCAAACTGTAGATGAAAAACAAATCCCGTTACTGTAAGTAACTTGTGTTTATTATGGACTGATCTAACATTACGAGTCAGAACAACCTTACCGTGGACAAGATATTGGCAATGGCTGAGCCGAGGTATGCACAGAAAAAAGCTGTTCAGGAGAAGAAGAGAGATACTGTGAGATGACATTCATGTCCATATCTGGTCGCTCTCTGCCAATGTTGCATGTGTCATGTTATCATCCTTCATGAATTAGATTTCTTGTTATAGATAGTGTTTTAACTTCCGGATGTGTACTAACCACACGTGATGGCAAGCAGATGCACCTGCCAGGTGAGAGCGTAAAACATGCCTCCGATGGCAATGCAGGCTAACACACAGTTGTATCCCCAGAGGCCAAAGTAAATGTCTCCAAAAGGTGCTGCCAGCGCCAAGCCTGCAAAATATGATAAATAACAGCAATCAAAGAAATTCCAAGTTACATTTAAGGTTGGATTATCTTAATAAATGATGACCCTACTGGTAATTTTGCACGGATTGTGAGGGGATTTCATCTTGTGGTTGGAACATATTGACTTGAATTCATTCTGAAATCATGCAAGGAAGCAAAAATAAGTTTTTTTGTAGTTGCAAGCTCTTTAAGTTTAAGGACAGAATGGCTTTTGCATTTGACTGTCGAGGTATATTGTCCACTCACCTGAAACCATGCCCACGGCAGATCCCAGGACAGCATGAACGCAGGTGATAGGGGAGGAGATGAACAGTGAGATAATGAAGATTCCTCCGGTTATCGGGTTGTCACAGCCGTAGACCTGGCCTATTCCAACAGGCACCGACATGAACAGCTTGAGAGGTAAAGACATGGAGGTTGCATAACTGTAGATCTACAACACAGCGTGAATTACAACTGCAGGTGTTTCCACTCATGTTGCCTCATTAAACCTCTCGTGGGGGTGTGTAGAGACTGATTGATTTCCGTCACTCTCCTGTCAGCTTTGATGCACCCACACAACTCACACACACTCACTTATCTAATGCAGGATTGTAATTACACATAGCTCCGACAGAACATTTCAGATACCTTGCAGGGAACATGGTATATAAGCGCTGATGAATCTGCCACATCTAAATTACATAACGTTGAAATGCTATCAGAACAAAACATCTGATGTTGAAGTGCACATAGCATCTACAGTGTACCAGCCCACAGAGAGGTGTGTAGCGTGTATAAACAAATCCTAGCCTGTCACTGACCTGGGCTACGTCGATTTCAGCCCAGGTAATGTTGGGCAGCTCTGAGCGAGGCTGAATGAGGACTTGGGGGAAGTGGTGGTTGTAGTGTCCAGTGGCAACCATGTGGAGACACACCAGGATGTTGAAGGGCAGGGTGAACACTGGCAGATCCCATCGACTGTTAATAGATGCCAGGGCACTGGACACGATCGGGCTGAAAACAGAAGGATATAACATCACCCGTATTAGGTTTATAACCAACTCAGGACATGTATATGGTCATACTACTGTAAACGGATCCGTTTTGACATTTGTCTCGTCTTGTTTTGGTTACTTTATCTACTTTCTTACATCTACCTCTCATTTCTTATGAAATGAATACACTGCATCATTTTATTATTAGTCAATCTTGTTGCTCACCACATCATGGACATGAAGATGTTTGGTAGCAGGAGCCACCAGTACCAGTCTCCTTCGTTGGAGAACACCGCCATCAGCAGACCCACCAGGATGCCATTGTAACCGTACAGCCCTGCAGCTATTGCACCCCTGAATGAACAGTTATTTGAATTGATTAATTCAACATATTCTGCTATACAAAACTATGTAACATCGTCCTACATAGTCATTTCACCTTCCTCTACCTAGGAAAATGATCATCCAGTTTTGTTTATAATTTTTTGCATCATGTTTCAGGTCAGTACGTCTACTGTTGTTGTGACTAATAGCGAGTCATGGGGATTTAGTGTGAATGAAGGTACGTGGACTGCAAGTGAGTGTTAATTCACAACCACTTTTCTTTATATACAGTAACATCTAATTCAGATTTAATTTATTAATATCTGTAGCATTAGTTTGTTCAAACCTGTTCTGTTGCAGAATAAGGGCTGAAATGGTGGCAAAGAGTGTGCCCACAAAGCCGTTGAGAGCCCACCAGTAGTTTTGCAGGATGAGGCCAGCAAAAATGATGAGGCCGCTTAGAGGGTTGTTGACGAACATCACCTGAGCAGCTCCACGCAAAACCCAGTCCAGCAACTGCAGCAAGAAAAACTGCTCTGGAGGACAGAAAGAAAGAACAGACAGCGTTGACATTTGCCCAGAGCTGATTGATAGGCTTACATTGAATGTTGCGCAAGCTTTAGTTTTAGGCTCACAGCGGGTACATCTGCATCACAAAATGCTTGTTCAAGGTCACGGAAGCCATATCTTATATGAACAACAGGTTTGTCGACTGAAACAGAGTAGCACTGTATCTTATCTTCACAGGGAACATGTTGCACATTGTTAGTCTAAACTATCTATAGCCTGGCTTACCTTAAAGGTACAGTTTCAAGTTCCTGTCAGTGACACATAGGTGTTTGTAGGTGGATATAATATATATTCTCAAATTTGTGCCTGGTCTATAGACTTTTAAATGGTTTGGCCCCTCCTCCACTCCGTGACCTTGTATACACTCGCTCAGCAACTTCTATTAGATCAGCGAGAATATTCTCTACACGAGACTGTACAATACCATTTCACCGCACTAATTTTGGTCAATCAGCCTTCTCTGTAGAAGCAACACACCAGTGGAACACCCTGCCTGAAGGTGTGAGGAGCTGCAGCACTATTAGCACTTTTAAAGCCAACTTAAAAAGTCTTTTAAAAACTGCACACACTGACCTCAATTCTTGTGGTCTTTTCTGACTTGATTTTATTGACACACATTCATTTTTGATGTGCTATTTGTGTGTAGCGTTGTATTGGGTGTCTTGTATGTTTTTATGGTATATCTCTGTATTATGTCTTTTCCTTTTACTGTGTTATTGTCTTGTCCTTGTTTGACCTGCCAAGGGACTGCAGATGCAAATTAGCTGAAGCTACAATCTGGTACAGTGCATTGAATGGAGACATTTATGTTTAAACTGTACATGATCCCTTTTAAATAAATTAAAATAAAAAATAAAAAAATAACACATTGCATGGTTGCGTGTTACTTGTTATTTAAATTTGTTCTTGATTAACTCTCAATTCTAGTTTCGTAACTGATCTCAAGGTTGAGTATCCCAGCTGATGAACACAGAATGCCAATCATTTTACAGCAACGTTGTGCATCCTGACTGGTGTAGGGATTTAACTTGTATTCCCCAGCGTGTGGTTGTACAATGGTTATCAGTGTGAAGTTGTTTACACTGTCCAGAAATTTTTGTATAATGTCATAAGAGCAAGTAAAGAAAATTAGAGTTGACTTACTTTCCATCCATTTTCCAAACACCTTCATGTCTCCAGAGAAGTAGGAGATTCCTTTGAGGAAGCGGGCCCTGGCCGTTTGCAGATTTCTTGGCCCTGGCTGCTCAGTCTCGGGCTCCTTTCTGTCCAACTGGGAGTCGTCATGCTCAGACGGCAGGTCAGGGTTCGCCATCAGGGGCTGGAGCTCCTGCAACCACCATTTTTTTGGTTAGAAATGAATTAGAGAATCTCATTCCAAGACTGTTTGAAGCATGTAAAATACACACAACATGGAACTTATGCTGTGCATCTAAACTGTGAACACTGACTTACAGTGAATATGGGAGCAGGAGAGGAGCAGGCAGCCGAATTGGAACTGTTGATATTCTTCTGAATATCCTGAGAGGAGAGCGGAAAAGTTGTCACTCAGCAGCACATTAAGTCTTCATCACTACTTATTATAAGTAATAAAAAAATACATATATTTGTGAAGTATTTCAAAATGAAAGAAAAAAGAAAGAAATGTTAATTGTAAATTATGATCATGATTTTGCTTTATTTACTGCATATAATACTCTTCCATGGGTTCTAACTATGGTCAAAGATTTGAGTTCATTGAATTTTAATTAACTATCCATCAAAATCAATGCTCTCAGATGAGGGAATACTGTACCTTTCATCATTTTATACCTATAATCTTTAAATATGAGTTAATTCGATCAAGCAGGCACACATTCATTTAAGTTGAGCAACATTTGACTTTCCTGCTTAACTTTGAAAAACAATTACAAGTGCTCCTACCGTTGTGCAATGGCTTCCAGGCATGTGTCCTACAATAGACGCAGACCAGCTTCTGTCAAGCTGTGCGACAGAGGTTTCCACTGACAGCTTTTATAGCAACAGACCGCAGAGAAAACCCCACCTCATCTATCAGTCTCTACAGGAATCTCTGTCACTGTGATCATTTTTGCCACACCCAAGAAAGATCTAAGATTATCATGTTCACATCTTAAACAAGATAAAAGGCAAGCTGTAAAGGGGATCTGTGGTATTATTTTTATATTTCAGCTGCCAATATTTTTCAATTTGAAATGCAAAATATGTTTATTTATAGAACATATTAAGGCCTATAGACCATGTTTATCCCATTAAAAATAACTTAAAACATTCTATATCCATCTAAAGACAAACATGGAATAGTTATGGCTCACTAGTACAAGCACAAACACATCACACTGACTAACACGGTCGCTTCGCAGCAAGGGGGTCCCGGGTTCAATCCCGTGCTGGACGGCCCTTCTGTGTGGAGTTTCCATGTTCTCCCCGTGTCAGTGTGGGGTTTCTCCAGGTTCTACGGCCTCCTCCCACACTCCAAAGCTTAGGTTAATTGTGGAAATTAAATTAAATTAAAAAATTAAATTAAATGACTTGGGGGCTTTGTGATATAGGCTACTTACCTGTGTGATAAAGTCAAAACAGGTAAATAAGGCAAACTGTTCAGATTTAGAAGTGGTTGTATATGGTTGTCTAGTATTTACTTATGTTTGCTAATCCTGATGAAGAAACTTAAAGGATTCCTTCTATAAGAAGTGGATGCATTAATGATACTTTATCAACTCAGTGGAAGCTTTAACTCGAAGCTCCAGTATTGGTCAATTTGATCCTACACCAGTAAATGAAGGTCAACCATGCTTCGCTATTCAAGAAGTCTCTGAATCTACTGTCACCAGAGTTCTAGGCTCACTCAAGAACTCTAGGGCCAAAGATGTTAAGATGTTCAATATTTTTCTAAAGAAACATAAAGGCACACTCGCTCACCCGATCACAAACATTGTCGACAAATCTCTCAGGCAATGTGTGTTTCCAAAAGGATGGAAATCAGCCATAGTAACACCCATTTTTAAGTCAGGAGATTCAACCGATGGCTCCAATTATCGGCTAATCAGTATCCTCCTGCTGTTTCCAAAATTGCTGAAAAATGTGTTGCAGAGCAACTCATTAAACATCTCAACAGCTCTCCATATCAGCTGCATCCTATGCTGTTTGGTTACAGGGCTAATCATTCGACTGAAACAGCCAACTGCTTCCTCTTAGAGAATGTGAAGCTAAAATGGATAAAGGGGGTGTAGTAGCAGCGGTTTTTCTTGACCTGAAGAAGGCTTTTGATACGGTTAATCACAATGTCCTGATTAACAAACTGTCAAATTTTAACTTTTCCCAAGAGTCTCTTGTCTTGCTGAAATCCTACCTTGAAGGAAGAACCCAGTGTGTCAGAGTGGGTGATGTTACATCATCTACTCTAAGATCTAACGTGGGAGTACCTCAGGGTTCTATTTTAGGACCTTTACTATTCAGTTTATACATTAATGATTTGCCGGCTATCTGCGATGGGTGTGATATTCAAATGTACGCTGACGATACAGTGATTTATGTGCACGCAAAGAACAAAGAACAAGCTGCACTTAAACTCACGTCCACAATGACAAATGTAACTAAATGGCTTGCAGATTCCTGCCTTCACCTGAATGTTAACAAGACTGTTTGTATGTTCTTCGCAAAGAGGGCTTGCAAAGTGTCACTGGAGCCAGATGTTTATGTTGCTGGTGAGAGGCTACAGGTAGTGTCAGATTTTAAATATTTAGGAATTTTTATTGATTCTAATCTCTCTTTTAAAAAACAGGTAAAACATGTGACAAATGTCTTAAAATTTAATCTCATGAATTTTAGATATATAAGACACTGTCTAACCATGCAAGCTGCAAAATTGTATTTTAATGCAATGATTATCCCCCATCTGACCTACTGCTTAACCAGCTGGGCACAAGCCAGCAGCACAACATTAAAATCCATTCATGTTCTCCATAAACAAGCTCTAAAAACACTTGATAAAAAACCCAAAAGTCACCATCACTGCAATATTCTCACCAAACACCATATCCTGAGTTGGGAGAACATCATTAAATTCACTGATGTGTGTCTGGTTTTTAAAATTTTACATGGTATGGCCCCACCTCCACTTAGTGATTTTATTAAACAAAGCACTCAAAGCAGCAGACTCACTAGATCTGCTTCAAGAGGTGATTGAGTCATTCCACATAGGTCAAGCTCGTCTACATTCTCTGTGAAGGCAGCTCACTCGTGGAATGCTCTGCCACCACACATACGCACACAAAACACGTACCAAACATTCAAGCATAACTTCAAGTAATGGCTTGTTGCCAATCAGGTGTGCAAGCATTGATGTACTGTCTGTCCTGCCTGCTTGTTTCATCTATATGTGCGTTTGTCTTGATCGGTGTTGCTATTTTCCATTTTTTTGATGTGTATGTTAAGTGCTTCAGTGTTATATGTGCTTGTCCTGTAGGTGGGTCTGTTCTGCGTGACGCATGCTGAAACCTGTTGTGTCTGCTCTGCTTTAATATCGTACACTTTTCTTTTGCTGTGTTTCGGTTTTGTCTATACGTTGCTGTCTTTTTCTCTATGAATTTTAACTCCGTTTCAATTTGAGATTTTGTTATTTTAGGCTGCCTTGAAACATCTGGCCAGGGACAGCAGATGGAAATTAGCCTCTCTGGCTAACTCTGGCTCACTTACAGTGTAACTGTTGATGAGTGTGCATTGTCCCTGAAAAATAAATAAATAAATAATAAATAAATATATGTAAGCCAAATCATGTGTCTGTTGTTTTTTATTCTTAGTTGTGGCATGCATGTCAATATATTGATTTACGTTTGTTCACAGTGCAGAAAAATTATCCATTCATCCTCCATTCATTCCCTTCACTCAATAAATGGTAAAATGTCTCTTTGATGCTTGTGTTTAGTTTGCACACCAGCTACAAGCTCTACGGTCCAGTCGATCACTTACTCCCTCATCAAACAATACTAATCTAAATTGAGGTTTAGATTATAACGTCTTTTATTTCCAAAACATTGAGGTGTTTTTGGTAAAATAACAGACAATTTGAACCATCTGATGAGTTTAGAATGGAAATGTATCGTTGGTAGAACTACTAGCAGCTCATAAACATCTGTAAATACAGTATTTATTCAGTTGTATAAAATGATCATCATCACATGATATCAAAGTCACATCATCATCAACAGCAGACACACACATGCGCACAACACAGACTTACAGATGGATAATGCGAGGGCAGGGGGGTATGTTTGTTCCTTTAGCATTTATTTAGTCGTTAAACACAATTACAGCACAGTTACACAGCTGATGATCAGCAGTGATTGCTGCTGCAGACATCTAGTCATCGCTGAAGACGGAAGAGGAGTAGCCTGAAAGAGATTTACAACATTTTTCTTAAACTCATTAAAAGAGCAATCAAGGACAAACAGCTATGTTTTTTTTTTCCTTTGTCCACTCTTGAAATAGTTTGAGCTGTGAAATATTGTTTCACATGTTGGTTCACTTGGATGCATGTAAATTGGCATGCCCTTTTTTCAACAGATTTGTTTTTCCCAGCAAACATGACAAACACTTGTATAGTTGCAAAATATTTTATTAAATTTATTTGATCGTAGCATATGAGCATATCAAAAAAACACCAACCACTAGTGCTGGGCGGTATGACCAAAAATGTGTATCATGGTATTTTTTAAGATTCTGGCGGTTTCACGGTATATCACGGTATTTCTTTTTTTCCTTGACTGTGTTTTTATATAGGTTTATAGTGGCTTACTCCACTGTCAGGAGCACATAGAATATAAAAACATTTTAATGTCATCATGTATAAAGGCTTTGATTACTATAGGGTGTGGTCGTTTGTTCCTATAATGTTGGGATAGCAGTTTGGCTGAAGTAGGCTACTGTCGCCCCGGTAAGACGAACCTTGAATCCAGTGTTTTAATCATTGCTCTGAACCAGCCTTTCTCGACTGTCTGTAGCGGGACCATGTCCTTGCATAGGTGGATCATTATTGCGTTCGTAATGTCGCTCCACCGCTTGCTTTTCTTGTCATATGCAGTGCCTCGAGCAAATGCCTCTTCAAGCGATGCCTGACCCTTCAGCTTCACTGTTTCACTCGCGCTAACGTTACTGGCTGACGGCCTCGAATCCGACGGCCGTCATCACACTCTTGGTATTCCAACACGTGTTTTCTGCCGAGGTGATGAAGTAAGCTGCTCGTGTTACCACCAGCTGCAACAGCAGTGGCTCGAGAAACTCGCAAAACGTCGTTTAAACCAAAACACTTCCAACCAGCAGACCCAGCTATTCTCCAAGGGTGTGATACATACAAATATCAGAACTTAAAAATTGGATGGTGACCTAAGAGACATTTGTCTCTGATAGTGTTCATGGCACCCATAGCAGCTGTTCCGTGACAGAATGTTCATCGTGTTCTATATCAGCAGATATTTAACCTGTCTGTCCAGTTACCTGAAGCAGTTATTGAATGGACCAACTTAACCTTCATGTTTTACTGCATGCTTCTTTGCACCTGTCTTGCTGGAAACTCAATGTGGCATTGTGGCAGTGTGGAGTGGTATGTGTTTCTTGACAAGAAAATAGGAATGTGTAGAAGGCCATTTGAACGCATAACATTGGTCGTGTTAACATGTCAAATTCTCTATGCGTAAACGCAGCAGAAATTGACCCTCTAACATGTCAGGAAGTTTTTCTACTCTGTAAGATGTCTGATTTTGGCATGTTGAAATAAATATCTGTCACAGCCAACAGGTTGTTTTCTAATAGGGGTGTTAAAAAGGAAGTCCGTGCCCAGCCCTGCCCTGTACTGCCTGTTCACGTTTGACTGCGTGGCCCCCCACAACTCCAACAGCCACAACCGTCATTGGCCTAACGATGACGGGACGGCCCACAGAGAGGAGGTCAGAGCCCTGACATCTTGGTGCCAGGACAAAAACCTCACCTCTATGATTTTCTTTTCTATACATAGCCTATTCATTCAGCGTGGTTGAAGGGAGATCAAGGATTTCCGTTGCCAGCGAGTGCTTCTCTGTAATTGTTGTGCATACAGTTTGACAATAAATGTCTTGAAACCTAACCGATTGGATTGTATTCTTTTAATTTACGGTGCTTCCAGCGTCTGTGACAAAGTGGCATGTTTCAAGTAGCTTTAGAGTTGTGTGGGTCAATGGCACACAGAGATTTTGGAAAATCTGAGCACTGATTTGTTTAACAGCCACTTGAGCGTCAGTGGTCTTTAGAAGAGTAGGTTGACAGTGACATCTAGTGGAAAGATAAGAAATGACAAATCAAATCTGTGTCTTTACTTCCTTCCTCTCCTCGTGATCACTTGACCTGTAGACCTCACACTGGAGCAACCCAACACATTCCTCTGGATCCATTCAAGCAGCTTCTTCACTACAGACTGAGAAGGTTGTTTCATAGATAATACACAAACTCTTGCGAAATCAAACAAATCAGGCCAAGCTGCATGCAGGATTAGACTCTTCTGCCCTTTACTTCTAGAATGAGATCTGACAATATTAGAAAAGGCAGCAATTCAGTGTTTTCATGCAGCTAACTGAGCCTCATGCACACACAAAAAGGACGGGGCTATAGTGTGCCCCTATGTATTTGTTTCTGTGTGTGTGTGTGTGTGTGTGTGTGTGTGTGTGTGTGTGTGTGTGT
>NW_022280500.1:0-4172 GCF_004355925.1 Anarrhichthys ocellatus
TGTGTGTGTGTGTGTGTGTGTGTGTGTGTGTGTGTGTGTGTGTGTGTAATCATTTAGATTCCCTCTCTCACACCTCTCTCATTTCCTCTTTTGAGAATCTCCCTTGTGATTTCTCTCCCTCTGTGTGTTGCAGAGCGAGCCAACCTGCCGAGGAACATGATTGAGAACAGCATGTTTGAAGAAGAGCCTGATGTTGTGGATTTGGCCAAAGACTCTGCATTTCCAGTATGCTAATGTGATCTTATCCATGCATGCTATACATGTGTTCATTTTAAGGACCAGCCTGGCTCAATAGTTTGCATATCACAGAAAGCGTATTTGCACCACTCTGCACATTACCTTTTAGCAAGTGCTTTCATCTGTAAATCTGATAATGGGAACAGATCAAGGCAATATAAATACGGATCAGTTAATTCAAGAGTGGCACTTGTGGATAACCAATGATGCTCATTTGCACACTTTCAGTTCACATACTACTGCTCAGCCGCAACTATCTAAATTTAATAATTGTGAGAATTACTTCGAGCAAAAATAACTTCATTTTAGATGATGATGATGTACATTATATGGGAAACCCTGCACAGCCACACTGGAAACTAACAGAGTGTACTGTACATGCTCTCTGCAGACATTTCCTGCTCTTGACCCAGATGAGGTGGCGTATGAGCCTCGTAGCTCCCGGTTGCTTGTGCGAGGCCTGGGCGAGAACGACATGGACGAGGATGAAGAGGACTGCGAGTCTTCAGCCCGTCTGCTGGGCATGTCCTTCATGAACCGTAGCGCTGCTCACAGATCCATCTCGTCTGCATACACCAGACAGGCTCCACCCAGGTAATGCACTGAAAAGGGTCATCATTTGGGACAAATTATGTTGGCATAAAAACGCAGCGCTGCATAAGCAATCATGCATCATCACATGCAAAGCTCATGTGATTGGTATTTGAGCCTGGTGATATACAAATGTTGAATTCAGGTTAATTACACTGAAACTAAGTTTCCATATGTAAGAAATACTGAAGCATATTTGTTCTATTTTGGAAGCACATTTTGAGATAAGTAAGCCATATTGAGCTCGCAACTGTTGATGGGGGTAATATAATAAGCACCATTTTTAATCTCTTTCCTCCATGACCTCATCTTTGACTAAGATTTACATAAAATGAGATAACAAGTCCTGGTGGTTTAGGTGAACAGGTTGGACAAAATCTTCTGCAACTGCAGCTACATTGTAGTTACAGTTGCAGAGTAAATAAGCGAATCCATGCTAAATTAGAGTTAGTGCACCTCAATGTAACAGGACATATCCTTGTAGTCACTCAATCAGTCCAATCCAGTATAAATCATCTGTAACAACGATACTGTTCAGGGACGCTTTCAGTGGTAATCCCAGACCAAGAAAAGTAGCCGTTAAATGCAAGCGCAATATTAGAAACTGCCTGTTCAAGTATTATGCTATGTTCACACTACAAGCAACTAAAGCATCAAAACGGCCGAGCATTGCCAGTTGCATTGCTGGCGAGTCGCCGTTGAGGTAGTTATGTTGTTAAATAGCACAGAGAACTGGCTTACCACATTTGATAGATGGAGTGGAACAGGGTGAAACAAAAACATATTGTTGGTTGACGCTTCTCAGCGTCATTGAAGTGCTGAAAAAAAGTTCAGATCAGCTCAACTTTGATCTGTAGCCCCTCACGCTCGTCACCAGCAACAAGTGCCAGGCGTCAGTTTGTAGCCTCCATTGACAATAACTTGTAGCCTGTTTAGTTCTAAGTGTATACAGACCATGACGTGATCTGGACATGACAAAGTACGGTCAAGGTTCCGTTCCTACATGATGCAGATAACGTAAATATGCCCAAACATTTTTTTATTTTCACGTAAAAAGGGTTTTAGTCCGTTCAGCAACAGAGTACCAAGTTGAAGCTAATGTTCAGAGCTTCTGTTCCACCGTTCACTGTTTTTTCATCCTGAATTTGTACATTAGTAAAAATATGTAATGTTATACTCTTTTTGGTCTCAGGTCATGTTCCCGACCCTCAGCCCGTACCATGGTTGTGTGTGTGTTGTTCCTGGTGATAGTGGCCTCTATGACTATGGTACTGTACTTCTTACCTGGATGCACCTTTACCAAGGTAAGAAAACAATCCACTGGTTCTGTGATTTATCGTAGTCATTTCCCCTGCTGACCCCAACCCTCCATCCTTCTGCAGAGTGGTTGTCCAAAGACCAACAAGACCACTCCCTTCGAGCAAGTCTACCCCATGTCCACAAATGGTGAACTGTTTCCGTGGGCACAGCTCCGGCTGCCTCACAGCGTACGTCCTCTTAGCTATGACATCACCCTGAACCCAGACCTCGACGACATGACCTACACCGGCCGCACCGTCATCAGCATGTCGGTGCAACACAACACCAAGCGCATTGTCCTGCACAGTGCTAATCTCAACATCACCAAAGCTACTTTCAAGGTGGGATTGGACGGGGTTTGTGTGCGGATGAACATGTGTTATAACACATTGAGAGTTTAGATGAGTTGTCCTTCTGACTAGATGTACAGAACATATATACACACTTAAAAAGATCTCTTTTGGACCAGAACAAAACACTTGATTGAAACTTTTTTTCTTATGTTGTCTGCTGTTCGTTTACTAATATTCCATGTCTTCCAGTCGGGTGATGGGGAGGCCAGAGAAGTGACTGTACTGGAGTACATACCCAGACAGCAGATCGCTGTTCAGTTCTCCAAGGAGCTGAAAACAGGCCTGTTCTGTGTCTTGACCCTGGATTACTCTGCCAGCCTCTCGCATACCTATAGTGGTTTCTACAACAGCTCATACTCCGATAAAGACGGAAACAAAAGGTACACTTGACTATTTGGCTGTGAAAGTACTTCACAATAATTAAAAGATGTCCTGCAGAGTAAGGACTTTATAAAACGCCTGTACAGAGAGGGTTGTGTGTCTTCATAGCAAATCATTAAAAGAAATTGAAATTACAGCAAATATCTAATTTGTTATTTTTAGCATGATCGTGCTCTTCCCCCTCTTGTCACCAGGGTCTTAGCAGCAACCCAGTTTGAGCCGCTCTCAGCTAGGAAGACCTTTCCTTGCTTTGATGAACCGGCTTTCAAAGCCACCTTCCTGATTCGGATCAGCAGGAAACCAAACTACCTGACTCTTTCTAACATGCCTCAGGTACTGTAATATTCATTCATTCATGCTTATTTTTAAGTGTTGAAACACCCCACATAGTTAACTAAAAGAAACAAAAGATTCTCTCTCAATGCACCAAACAATGTACGTAGACATCAAATGATAATTTGGTCATTTTCATGTAGTGGGCTAGAAACAGGGTCTGTTCTCAGCGTCACTAGGTTTATGACCTAAAAATAGTTTTGTTTTTGTCAGTGTGCACGGCCGCATTCTCTGCTCCCCCACACGTTGTCAACTGCAGCTGATCAATAATGTCACGTGTGTCACCTATATAGACACAATTTACGATACAACACTATGTCACCTCTTCTCCTGAGGAACTCGTGGGTCAGTCCTGTCCCCACTGCGACTCGTACGCTCTTCCCGTGGGGACAAATAAGCAGACCGTGTATTGTTTTTTTTTTTTTGCTTGCAGCGCTGTATTAATTAATTAGTTGGTTGTAATATTGTCCTTTTGTATTTCAGAATAAAAGCACACCACTTCTCAATGGCCTCATTCAAGATGAGTTTGAAATGACCAGCGTCAGCATGAGCACCTACCTGGTTGCCTTCATCGTCGCCAACTTCACCCCTATCAGCAAAAATGTCTCAGAAACTCGGGTAGGTCTTGCACAAATATGAATTTTGGCTTCCAATATATACATGTATGTTGTACTTTTTTTATTTATTTTAATTTACTATTCAGTGAAGTTTTTGATGATAAAATGATTTTGTGTTTGTTTATTTCTTTCTGTGTTTTAGGTGTCTGTGTACTCTGTGCCAGAGAAGAAGGAGCACACTGACTATGCTCTGGACACAGCCTGCAAACTGCTGGAGTTCTACAATGGCTTCTTTGAAATTACCTACCCCCTCGCAAAACTAGGTGAGTGCACAAAGGTACTTGCATGTGTCACACAAGATGCACACACACTCTTGTGATTTCCCCCCCCCCCCCCCCCCCCCCCCCCCCCCCCCCCCCCC
>NW_022280500.1:4272-30531 GCF_004355925.1 Anarrhichthys ocellatus
CCCCCCCCCCCCCCCCCCCCGCCTTTACACATCCCAATATTCTTCCTTTCACTTTTGTCAGACTTGGTAGCCATCCCAGACTTCCTGGCAGGAGCGATGGAGAACTGGGGACTCATCACTTTCAGAGAGACCAGCCTGCTGGTGGGCAAACAGTCCTCTCCTCTGGAAAAACAAGTAGTTGCCTCTGTCATCGCGCATGAGCTCGCTCATCAGGTAGTTGTGTTTGCCTGTTTGTTGGTGAACGTAGCTGACACGGTGAATATGCTACGGTCAGGTCCTAATCTATCTCCGATGATGTGTTGCAGTGGTTTGGAAACCTGGTGACGATGAGGTGGTGGAACGACCTGTGGCTCAACGAAGGCTTTGCCACATACATGCAGTACATGTCGCTGCAGGCTGTTTTTCCCAAGCTGGACATTGTACGTTTACACATCTGCCTCATATACTTTGAAGCAGATACAGCTGTGTGCTTCATTGTGTGCCTTCGCAGTAAACCCTGTGTTTATTTGCAGGGTAATTCGTTCCTGGCAGTAGGCTTCAGAGCGTTGGACAGTGATGCACTTAACTCCTCCCACGCTGTGTCGGCGGAGGTTAATACGCCAGAACAGGTGGAAGAGATGTTTGACTCCGTCTCCTATGAGAAGGTACACTTTTGTAATTTATATATACTCGGATAGATAGATGCAATTTTCATTAATTCACTGAACTTCCATATCCAGCTCTTTAACTCAGAGAGAACTGGGCCTCCCACTCATTCAGAGCTTTAGTCAGTGCTCTGTTTAGGGTGTGATCGCTGATGCTTTGTGCCTGTGTCTTCCAGGGTGCCTCCATTCTCCTGATGCTGAATGCCTCCCTGCCAGGGGACCAACAGTTCAGAAAAGGTATCATTCAATATCTGAAACAGTTCAGTGGATCAAACACGGACACCAACGACCTCTGGAACAGCCTTACACAGGTGTGTGTGTGTGTGTGTGTGTGTGTGTGTGTGTGTGTGTCTCACTTTGGCTACATCTAACGTTTAACTTCCCTCAGTGATCTGTCAGCCAGCCATGTGATCTGACATCAGCTGCGTTTGGCTAGTTTCACTGTCATCCCATAATGGTTGAGCTGCATTATCAACATAAAAAGCAGTAAATGGCTTCTGATGATAGTTGATCATGTCATCATTTATTGATCCTATAAGAGCTCACATTGCTTTGAGGGGATGTCAGAGCACAGCATGCTGTGGATACAGACAGTAGATTTACTGTCTAAAAGGTTTGAAAGCACGCGCCTCAGTTAACATCCCCTTTGGGTTTGGTTTGTAGAAATTGTAATCTTCTGAAAATAGCTGCAAAGTTTCAGACCACTGCCAGTCACGGTTGTCTTCATTTAATTTACATAACAAAAAACAATGAACATGCACACTGGACTGCACTGACTCTGGATTTCTCTTCCTCTCCTCAGGTTGAGGTCTCGGCGCAGCACCCGAATGTGTCAGAGATGATGAGCACGTGGACATCACAGAAAGGCTTCCCATTGGTCACTGTAAGCCGTAAGGGAGGTCAGGTGACCCTCACACAGGAGCCCTTCCTGCTCACATCCGACAATGCCACGCAGACTTCCAGGTGGGTTCAACTCTCCCCCCCCACACACACACACACAGATCATAGAAACACAATACAACCCTGACTGTATTTTGTTCTCTTTAGCTTGTGGAATATTCCGGTGACGTATGTAACTGACAACTGTAGTTTGGCCCCTGAGTGCAGACAGATGTTCACTCTGAAGAACAAGTCAGGTAAAACACAAAGCATTACCTGCAACATCAAGTTAAGAGTCAAGATTTTTATTTTGTGACAAATGCTACATTTTTGTGTGTGTTTTCAGGGACTCTGAAGGAGCTACCAGAAAGTGTAAAGTGGCTGAAGTTGAACTACAGAAACACAGGCTTCTACATCGTCCACTACGGAGAAGAGGGCTGGGCTGCTCTGATAACAGCTCTGTCCAACAATGTCGGTGTTCTTACACACGAGGACCGGGCCTCGCTCATACACAACATCTTTGCTCTTTCCAGGTAAAGCGGACAACATAAATAGTTGTTCTTCAAATTGCATTTAGTTACAAGAGAAACGGAAGTAGAGGAGTGTTTCATTCTCCACCTTTCTTTCCTCTCCCCCGCTGTCCTGTGTTTTTAACAGACTGGGACGCGTGTCCTTTCACCAAGTCCTCAACCTGTTGAAGTACATGACCAATGAAACTCATACTTCTCCTGTGACAGAGGCCTTGCTACAGCTCAACATCATCTACCAGCTGCTTGACAAAAGACAAGAGCACCATCTTGTGTCCCGCAT
Organism: Anarrhichthys ocellatus; assembly: GCF_004355925.1. Classification (NCBI taxonomy): domain Eukaryota; kingdom Metazoa; phylum Chordata; class Actinopteri; order Perciformes; family Anarhichadidae; genus Anarrhichthys; species Anarrhichthys ocellatus. The sequence continues at coordinate 6,606 of NW_022280500.1, forward strand.
GAAGGTACACACATGCACACGCACACGCACACGCACAGTTAAGAAATGTAGGTCACAATACATTTTGAGAATAAAGATATAATGAGCCACATTTCTGTCAAACACCTGCATAATATCTTAAGTTTTGAAAATCCTGAAAAAAATCTGTTTTTCAAAATCAATGTGTGGACTATGAAGTATTGTAGTGAGAGTAATTGTCTCAATAATGAGAAACATTAAAACACACATTTGTATATCTTGATTGGCTTTATTTAAGATGTAAGTTTTGATGGCACATTATTGTTGTATCAGGACATCTAGGATACAAGCGAACATCCCATGTCTGTGAAAATAAATCATACATTCTTATGTTTCTGTGCACTAATAAGATCCCTTATTGTTTTTGTTACATACGACAGGATTATATTCTGCATCAGTTTGGTTCTCTGATGGACAAGCAAACATGGGAAGAGGAGGAGAGTGTGTCTCAACAGGAGCTGCGCTCAGAGCTGCTTGGGATGGCCTGTAGTCTGAATGAAGAGAACTGCACTCAGCGAGCCCAAGCCCTGTTCAAAGAGTATGTCGAGTCCAATGGGACCTCACGGTACGTATAGCACACTATATACTTTTCAGTTGCTTTTCTGGGTCACATTGACAGCTGCAGCAGGGTGAGAGGTGCAGCGCAAACCTCTTTACAGAGATAGAATCCATGGGGGAATGTCTCTGGATGGAATTAGTATCTGACGTTGAGTTGTAGACCGTGAGCTGAATTTTGGTCCACTTTTAACCTAAAAATAGGTTTGCATCTTTATATTTCCTGTAGGATCCCAGGGGATCTGCAGCAAGTTGTATTCACTGTGGCTGCTCAATCGGATGAAGGTTGGGAGACTTTGCTCAGCATGTACGGACGTGTCACCTATGATGCAGAGAAGAGAAAGATGCTGCGGGGCCTCGCGTCTACTCAGAACGCACGGCTTATAGTGTGGTAAGTGTTTGTGTGTGTTGGCCTCTGGTCATCAAGCAGCAGCGTCTTTCCTTCCCCACTGAATGAGGGAACAATCCAATACACTTGTTCAAAGTGCCTTTTCTAATGTTTTTATTATTGGAACATTACTTTAAAACCAATGTGTAACAGAGCAGCAATATTTTGAATCTTGGGTACTGTGATAAACGTTGAGTTACAGTCACTTAAACACCAATATTTCAGATGTGATAAAACAGTTTTTAATTTTATGTGTTTTGTCTTCAGTAGTGATTTAAAGGGCTTGACAAGCAGTTTGTTTTCCTGCTGTATGGAGGTGAGTGTAGTGTAGTGTTATTTAAGCTCTGAACACTTATTGCGGTCTGTCTAGGATTCTAAAGGCAGGTCTGATGGGGGAGATCATCCAGACGCAGGAGTTGCCTTTGGTCATCAGCACCGTGTGTAAAGGCTTCACCGGCTACTTGTTTGTCTGGGACTTCATCCAAGAGAACTGGGACAGCCTCATAGAGAAGTAAGTGGTCCCTGTCAGCTCCATACAAGTCGTCACTGAGAACATATTTTAAGATTATTTTACATAAAAAAGGAAACGATAAATGTCAGCGTTTTTGTGTTTTTGGCTAAAGGTTCCCGATGGGCTCCTTTGCCATCCAGACAATCATCAACTCTGCCACCTCTCAGTTCTCCACACAGGCCCACCTTGATCAAGTATGTTTTGTTTCTTTTCTGACGCAGCGTATTTGAGGGTCTGTGCAATTGTTTGTGGGGAGATATTAACTGTTCACTGTGTTTTGCCAAGTGATAACATAACATCTGTGTGTGTGTGTGTGTGTGTGTGTGTGTGTGTGTGTGTGTTGTGCAGGTTCAGAGTTTCTTCTCCAGTTTGAAGGAGCGCGGCTCTCAGATGAGGAGCGTGCAGGAAGCTCTGGAAACCATCAGGCTGAACCAGCGCTGGATGGACAAGAACCTGCCCACGCTCCAAAAATGGCTCTAATACAGTCGCTCCATCCGGCCTCTGCCCCGCTGACGGGACAAAGGGGCACGACGTCAAGACAACAACGGTGTTTGCACTATTGTAGGACGGTGTCTCTTTATCCTTTATCCAGGCCAGAGTGCGAATCAAAGCCAGAGGTTTGGCTCTACCTGGGTGGACAAGGTGTTCTCTTGAGGTTAGTCCTGTGCGTTGTATTTGCTAGCTCAGGGTGGCTCTGATTGTGTGTCTGACAGGAAGTTGTCAGATGCGAACACACACTCCTCACAATTGATGCTGTCAACCAAACCTCTCCTCTGCAGCTCTCATCTAAACCTCATGCCTGAGCAGACCATCGTGCTTCACCCACACTCCTTTTCCTCCGCCTGCTCTCAGGCACCTAACTGTATGAGCTGTGCAATGGCCACTTCAAAAAAGAGGAAGTATGAAGAATGTCAACATTACTGTGTGTGTGTACTGTCAGTCAGTCCTAGACTTTATCTCAAATTGTCTGATATATGTGGATGCAGCTGTCGGGGATTTCTCAACGACGAGAAGTTGAAAGTACAGGTACGTTAGAGAGGAATTACACTGACCTTGCATCGCCATGTTATAAAATAGCTGCCTGCCATTCTGACCTCTAGTTACACGTGCAACTGGAAGCATTTACTATATTAGTCATGATTTGGCTAAAAGATTGCTTGGTTGGTTGGTTGGTTGATAGCTTAAAATACCAAACTTGTATTTGCATCAATTGGATGTAGTGAGAAACCTTCCCACTGTGTACAGTAGATGGCGTACTGCACACCAGTGCAGGTTTAAAGCAACAACCAATGTGTCTTAGGTGAGAGCAGGCAGTGCTCGCTGGAGCCAAACGTTAATTTCTTTCTTCCTCTACGCGTCATAAGCCCAGTTTAGCTCTGATCAACACGTTTTTATTTCGATAGCTTTTTGCCTGCAGTGCAGTCCCTGTACAGACTCCTTTAACACCGTGTGCTCGTAAACTTGTAATTATAATGTAAATATGCTCAACCCTATAGTGTTTTCTCCTTCGATTTTGGATGTAATGTTTTGAACATCTTGACTTTTAACATTTTAGGATTTGCTTTGTGTTGTGTGTGTGTAAAGAGGAAATGTATCCATAGAATTGTTTAGGAGTCTTGGTCAAATAGTGTCTCCGTATATTTTGATTGACTTCCCCCGGGGAGGTCATTTGCTGATGAATGTTAGTGTTTTAAGGGCTAAGGTGCATAATGAAGATACAAAGTGTATAGAAGAACATTTATACTGGGCAGGACTCATCTGTCCAGTAAGCTAAATATACAGAAGGTTTAAAGTTAGTCTGCCATGTTGCTCCTGAGAACGAGGAGTAGCCTAGCTATTGTTTTTAGAAGGTGTCTGAACGTGTTTCCCCAGCTTTTGTTTTTAAGATTTTATTTAAATACAGTGGTACACTCATCCTGAGCTTTTTTTAAAGTGGTACTGCTTACTTATTCACTCAATCACTGTCATAATATTCCATATACTGGAGTAAATAACGTAGATTTAGATTTGATCATTTTCTTTGAACATCCTTAACACCTTCATGAGACATGCGTCTGTTTTTTTTTGTTGTCACATTATCTTCTTCTGGAACCTTTTTGTTCCATTTATGTAAAAACTTTTCTCAAACGTGGCTCAAAAAGGAAACGCACATTGGTTTAACTCCGGGTAGCATTATCTCATCTGAAATGAAAAGGGCCACGTGCCTGTTGCTGCACTAGCGACTCCTACTGGTTGGTGGAAGTGGCTGCTGGGAGGAGGGGGACCAGCCGTGTTTAGGCCCTATTAGTGAGATGGCAGGTGGAAAAACACACACCGAGAGACATCATGTGTTTCAAAAGCATGGCTGTCTACACTCTGCCCAGGTGTGGGTGTGAGCAGCATGAAGGATCTCTACAGAGGATTGTGCATTCCAAACAGGAGAAAGGATTAGTGTGACACTTTACTTTGAAGGATCTCATGGCAGTTTTGCTCTGTCTAGAGACTATCAACAGTATTTGACTTGTTCCATCCATCCGTGTGAATAGGCCTTCAAATACACAACTCAAATCTTTTACGTCGTCACTAATTTTACTTTAATTTTTTTTTCCAGCTGCCAGCAATCAGATGAATTAATCAGCTTCATTGAGGCTCTGGCACTTTAATGTTCCCTCATGTTTTTGTTAAGAAGACAACTGTTTCATGTGAAGTCGGTTGCAATAAGCTTTAAGAGACAAGAGTTGCTGATGTCAATCAGGTACCACGCTCAGTGGAAGTTGGTGAATCAGGGATGTGGCCGGTCTGATGACAGGATTGTACTAGAGTACCACATGTGCAGTGAACCCAATCGGATCGTCTTTGTTTTTGCACTGGGATAAAATGCTGCAGATGCTTTTGAAACTGTGTTGCTCCTTATGTGAATAAGATATAAATAAAAGTTGTTTTCTGAAGATGTTGGATTTTACTTTTTTTGTTCAAATACAAAGGCGACACAATACTAAAGATGATGCAACTTTTAAGATTTCAAATGTAAATCTGAGGAAGGACTTGAAAGCTGTTCCTCCTAATCCATTTCATGAAGCTTCGTCACATTCGGGGACAAAAATGTATTTTACAGTCTTGCTTTTGATAAATCAATTGTGAATATCAGGCTGCAAGACCTCTAAATCCCAACTGTGTAAACACAGTGGAGATGTTGGATGTGATTTACAGTGAAAAGCCTTTCACACGACGCTTCTCGCTTGTACCACCAGAGGTCTCTCTAGGTCTTCTGGAAACATGCCGAGTTGCTCTCATTCATATTTTCCATTGTAGGCTTCTGTTTAAAACGTGGATGTAAATTCTGCTCAACTGTGTATGTTGTGGAATGATCGTCTAAACGGATTTTAGGTGGTGAGTGAGTGTGCACCTCTGTGTCTGTCCACGGCTTATCTTGCATTCTGCTGCAGCAACCTGCAAAATATTTTTGGGTGGCCAGTCATGGCTGCATGCTCACCTCTTGGTTGAGGTGAGTCACACTTTCTCAAAGCAGCTTTTATTGACTGTGTTAAACTGCCATTGACTGCCTGCTGACTCCTCAGTCACTAAACCGGTCCCCGGCTGTTCGGGGGTGCTAATAATAACACAGCTGAGTGCGACTCTTGACTCCCCATCTTTCTGGGCCAGAGACAGTTCCGAAAGGAGACGGCCCACTGACAGTCACTGTGCCTTCCAATACCCACACTATCATACTTTTTAGTAAACCAGAAAAATATTTAGTATGTCCCAATACAGTGTGTGTCAAATGCAGTATACCAAAAATACCAGGATGCCCAACTACATCCATTTGCATTTTGCAGTATGCAAGTCAGCATGATTTTCTGCCTATTCTGACCCACAATCCCCTTTGCAGCAGGTATGGAAGCAAGAGGGGCAAAGTTCAAGGTGCAATGTTAAGTTCTAATTAAGTGCATTGGGACAGTACAGACTTTGTAAGGGCTGCTGCAGTGTGTACTAAAAGTAAAAAGAAAAAGTTTGCAATTTGGAACACAGCTTCAGTTTCCTGTTTCTTTGTTTCATGGGTTTCGCCACTGGCCTGTCCTGTCTTATGTCATTGAATAAGCATGTAATTTAATCCCATATAATAGATTTGATTGGACAGTTTTAATATCACTCTCATTAGTTTGCCAGGGAGAAAAACATATAAATTATATTTGTGAGTGTTCGATCTCGTTATGGACATTCTGAGCATCAAAGACTTCATTTCCTGCATTCTGTTGACTTTTTATGCACCAGTTTATAGTGGAAATGTCTTTATTCATGTAAAGGAAACGAACTTCAGACGACAGGTGACAACATTGAAAAATATAATGAAATACAAAGCAGGAAGGTTATCAGGCATTCTGTTTTGCTTTCAAATATTTATGTTATCCCTGCTGAGCCAACACATACAGTATGTAGGCCTGATTTACACCTCCGTCCTCTTTGGTTTATTTAGTTTGGATAAATAACCTCTTTAAATGTGAATGTGGCACCGATTCACTGATAGCTACGGTATTTCATTTTACTTAATGTATTAACCCCTGGACACTAATAGATGCGTGTGTGTTTTAGCAAGATTTCTGCTCATGTTTGAAACGTTCGGCAAAAAATTGATACTAACCGATGTCACTTCCCATCGGGCATAAATCAAATCATTTCGTGGCTTACATCCAAATATTCACTTAACAAACCTCCAATAAAGCTTTTCAGAAGCACACGCAGCGACACAGAGCTTCAGGTCAGGACAGCGTTGTTCCATAGAAAACACACACACACAAACACACAAATTATATACTGTATATATAGATCTATCACACATTATGTACATATATACATAAATATACATTCTTAAGTTTCTTCAGAATTTTGTATGTAACCACTAAAGATTCAGTACATGGTCTGTATTGAGGGGTTGAGCTCTCAGTTCTTTGTAGGACGTAACATTGAGATTGTTAAAAATCAACTCTCATGTTTGCAAGCCTTGTGAGGTGTCATAATGTTGGTGTAACTCCTCTTAAAACTGTATTTTAAAAGGCCATAAAAATACTCAATAAACTGATAGCCAGGCATCATGTTTTTCAGCTAATCAATTTTATTGCACATAAAATCCAAAGAAACTGCAGCAAGTGCGGATCATACTGAAAGTATAATTTTTTTTTCACATTTATTTCAATTCAGTATTATTGTTTCCATGTATAAACACATTAATAACACCAAAACTTTAGACACGTTAAACATAAAATGTCCCATCTGACTTGTAGTGGAGTCAAAGTATTGAGTCTCACCAAAAAGAAGCCCTCTTACTTTAGAATACAAAACTTTAGAATTGTGCCGGTACTTTGAAACTGACGTTGAGTGCAGTACTTGCGTGAATGCACTAAGTTACTTTACACCTCTATCTTGTGCTCAGCGTTTTTACATCTTTGCACTGCTGACGTGTGGACGCAGATTTATGTCTTCTTTGTTAGAGAATGCAGCCATCGCGAAGCACAAATACAAAACAGATCAATCTCACACATGGGTGATCTGCAAACTCATTGTAGAATGTAGCCAGCGGTTATGTAAGGGGTTTCGTTAAAGAGGAGTATAAATTCATACTTCTAGGACAGGAGATTAAAGAGCAGAAATATTTAAAGCAGATAGGATCCTGTATCAGGCAACAACATGACCTCAATCTAAGTAAGACAAAAGGCTCGCACATTTACAAACAAACTGATTTGACTAGAACATGCGTCATGAGTCACAAACCTACTCCATCAAACAATGAATCAATCACTGTTGACCCCATTCAGTCACAACCTTTACTAGAAGAGCAACAACCATTTTAACTATGCCGTCCTGCCAAGTGGAGCAGTATCAGTGGAGCTGGTCATGGTCATAGTCACCTGCATGTGCAGCTTCAGCTCTGTGGGCATCAGATTGATCTGTGGATGCATTGATTTGTGTCAGTGAGATTAAACATTACATGACGCCTGATCACTGATACGCAAAGAATGGTGGGGAATGAGGAAACGTGAGTACTAGGTGAGCAGTGTGACTGGGGTTAGGGAACACAACAACACAATGCTCCATCACTCAACTCTTCAGTCTCTGTCTCTATTTATTTTCACCTTTGCTGTCAAATGCTACTGTTAACCAGCAATGTGAATGGAAATGTGGCTTCTCCAGTTTCTAAGTTTAGTGACACCGAGCCTGTAAATGTGTGTTCCCTGAAGACTATGACTACGAAGAGTCAGCTTGTGATGTTTGTTGAGATGTTGGAGACGGTGCATTGACCCTTGTGATTGAAACCACTGTTATACAATCTGTCTAAAATACAATCTGGGATGTCGTCGTCAAGAACGGTAATGATGTTGTGTTGCTTAAAGTACACTGGATCTTTTTGATGGGATTACGTTTTTATTTATTGGTAACGAATTGAATTTGCCGTTTTGTGCCATTTCAAAGTTGCTTTTCAGACCATTATACTTTACGTGTATGCTATCTCATCATGAGATGATACTACATTTGTACTCTCACGTTTTAATCTTTCTGACTGTCCAATTTTAGTCTTACCACTTTTACAAATCAGCCTTTCCACAGACAGACAGCTGGTTGAGTCACAGATTTTGTGATAACCTGCAAGCTTCTGAGATGTTAGGATATTACGTTACCACTCCTCTGTCGAGACACTGCTGTGCTGCTGTGCTGCTCCACTAGAGGACCCTCTAACTTTCCTCTCTCTGGTCCACATACAGAACATCTGCTGTGGGTGCTAGACTAGTATGAATGATGCAGTTGCAGTTCAGCATAAATTGTAGTGTTTCTAAAGAGAAGCTAAGCAGATTCTATCGGTAATAGGTCCTTATGAGGTTGATCCCATTTTATATATCTCAGTATGTTTGTGTTGCTCCAGGACTTTTGAGGTAGCTATGATTCTGACAATATGTTTAGCGTTAGGGAAGACAATGAGTACGGCTGGTCATTTTCAGGGATTAGTCAATATGTGTCTATCTAGCACTATCATTACATTAGATTTAAATGTTCAAGACGCACCCTGTCATTATACTGACAAATATTAATTGAACTAGCAGAGGTCCAAAAATACTGTGAAAGTATTCAGTATCAGAACAGCCGTTTAAACAGCAGTCACTTCAGGTCATACTGGACATGTGAAGCTGCACGAAGCAATTCAAAGTATTTGTTGAAATGTGATACATCATGATAAAGCTCTGAGGGTTCGTGACTGTCTGAGGACAAGCTGTTATCTCCATCCAGGCCTTCTGTCAGTTAATCTTGCCCCAGGAACCTGGCACCCATTGGATTAAATTAAAATAAAAAGTACATGACAGAAGTATAAACAAAAGGCAGAGGCATATCTGACCCCATTCACAACCAGCTGGAGAACCCTTCAGATCATCACTTTGTAGCAGCACAGCACGTGTTTTTGCTCTGAAAACATCCACTCGCAACAACAACATTTCTTTCAGCCACAGAGCAGCCGGTGCTAAGGCAAGTAGAAGGTGTCTTAACTTTTTAAAATGCATTTTCATATTTCTTTGATATTGTTATAATATCCTACAAGGGGCAAAAGGAACCACAACTGAAAACGGATTTCTTATTGTAAAAGGGTCAAAATTATCTGGGAAAGAAATCTGCCAAATTTTTAAGTGGTGACGGATAAGTCAATGATATAACTTTTTCTTTATCCCTTTGCCGTGCCCAACCACCAAACCTAGGTGTAGTATGGCTGTAGCAATCTCACAATGTGACTGATTGACTGATTTTGATAAACAGCCAGTGGTACCCATGCCATCTTTCAATTAAAGCTTGAATCTGCTGAACATGATGGGCCCTCGGAACAGTGTAGATAACCTCATTCAAGTAAACTACACAACCATCCAAACCAGCAATCACTCGCTCCATTAATCTCTGTAATGCTGCAGGGACATTGTGCACAGATCTCCTGCAGATCAGTAGAGCATAGGGGTAGGATTTTTAAGGGCAGATTTACTGATCCGATTTTGCTGAGCCGAAGAGATGTTTACGAGAGATCTATAACCATTGTTTGATTGTTTTACCAAAACAAGACAAGGTCTCAAGACAGCTCAAACTAGAAGGTTGAACAATGTACTTGTCAAACATGCTGTTTACTACTGTACCTCTAAATGTGGCTGTTTTGATTGCAACATACAGTACAGTCCTTGTATTTCCCTTGTCCTGACTGTGCAATGTATCTAAATGATATATTACTTATTTCTCAAACAAGAAAAGCTTATCATACCAACAGATGATATACAGTTTTTTGTCACAGATGATTTACTATTATTTATTAATTTGTAGTTATTTCATATTCAGATATTTCCATATATTGTGGTGACTGTGGCTCAGAGGCTCAGAAGATTGGCGGTTTGATCCTTTACTCCTCCAGTCCGCATGTGGAAGTGTCCTTGGGCAAGACACTGAACCCCAAATTACTGTGTGGGTGAGTGTGAATTAGTGTAGATCTTGATGGGCAGGTGGCACCTTGCATGGTAGGTCTGCTGTGAATGTCTCTCAGTGAATGGGTGAATATAGACATGTAATGGCCGGAAGACAAATGTAAGTCCATTTACCATTTTCAACTAGTAAAGTACTTCCAGACAACACTGAATAAACCAACCTTGACTTGACCGATTATTAGAAAATGATTTATTCAAAAAGGATATACAATTAATATATAAAGTTATACAAAGTTATTGGAACCCAAATGTAGCAGATGTATTGCCTGCATGTGAAAGACAAGGTAAAAAGTAGTTTGACATTTTGGGAAATAGACATTTGCTTTCTTGCTGAGAGTTATGAACATAAGAGTTTAGATATACTCTCATATCTGTTAAAATATGTGGCTAGCTAGGAGCCAGTAAGCTTAGTGCTGCACCCATGAATCACACTGGGTTGAGGATGGACATATTTTAAGAAAATGTTTGATTCTGCAAAAATAAATAACAATAAAATAAATGATCAGCTGGTCTTCAGTAGCCTTACTAATGTCAACGGCAAACTCAAAACAATGTACAATGGCAACGATCGTTCACATCGCACACATCCCTCGATTACAAATCTCCCTGTAGAGTTCAAGCGCCAAAGACTCTATCACAACGTATCATCACATATCATGGGATGGGCAGTGTTTTTGCTCTACAGCATTTTCAGAAATGTCCCCCAGGTCTTCACGTCTTGGTGAAAACGGACACACCACTGTGGTAGCGTGCACATCAACCGCCAAGGTGGCACTTGCTCACTCCAGTTGCACATGTTACCTCGGAAGATCTTTTGTCCCGAGGAAACCCTCTGTACGGAGAGTGGACTCTCCATCCACAGGTGGTGGAGCAAGTTTGGCAGAAATACGGCCAAGCAGCTGTAGATCCCTTTGCCTCGCCTCACTGTCTGCTGCTTGTCACCCTGTCGGACGTAAATGCACCCCTGGGGGTGGATGCACTGCTGGCCAAACGTGCTGCTCTATGCATGCTCCCCTCTCAGCCTGAGCCGTGGCCTCTACCTATACGAAGGGACCTCCTTTCCCCGTCGTGCAGGGAGATCTACCAACCTCACCTAGACCGTATATATAGCGCTCTGGGCTTGGCCTGTGAGAGGTGGAACCTGAATGCAGCAGGCCTGCCTGCTCTCTTTACAGTGGGAGGCTTTTTTTAGGAGTGGTGCAAGACGAGGCACACCATTCCTTTCCAGTGTTTGGTGGTTGACCTGCTGTGTTTCTTGCAATAATTAGTAGATCATCTTTCTACAATTAAAGTTGATTTAGCGGCTATCTCAGTCCTGTCATTTAGACTTTGAGGAGAAGCCTGTGGGGCAGCGTCTTTTTAGTGTGACTTTTCATGACGGTTGAACGCTGCAAGCTGCTTGTTTCCAGGACCCTGGTTCCTCTGTGGGATCTGTTGGTTGTGTTGGACGCACTCTCTCATCACCCATTTGAGCCTAGAGGCAGTGGGCATGGAATTTATTTCACTTAAAACAGTGTTGCTCTAAGCTTTAACCACATTAAAGCTTATGAGTGATTTACAGACTTTATCCATCCGCTCCAGGGCATGCTCCTCCTCAACAGAGGAGCAAAGGCTTAACACATTATGCCAGGTGCTGGCACTGCATGTGTGTGTGGGTAGATCAGCATGTCCTAGGAAAGTGAAACAGTCATTTGTGTTCTGGGCCACTCCCCACAAAGGCAAGCCATTGTTCCGCCAGAAGCTGTCGCACTGGATTTTGGAGGCCATATCTCTGGATTCGCTGTGCCCCAGTGTTTGAGGGCCCTGTTCAAGGGAGTTTCAGTGCAGGATGTTTGTGCTGCAGCGAGCTGGAGGCAAACGTGCCAGAGTCCCTGTGACAACCACTGCCAAGCTCAACATTATTTGGCTAAAGAACATTTGTCTGATTCACAGAAAGAGATTTAAATAAAGCTTTGTTGTCTTTGACTTTTTCCATTATTGAGACTGAGACTCATGTAATAATTAAATGTGGGGATGACTACTAGCCCATTGTTAACATTATTCAGTAGCTTTACTGCTTGATTTGTCTGTGTCAATTTGGATGACTTTTCAACTGGATGTTGTGACATCCTTAGACGGAAAGGATGAAGCAAGTAGAACAGTCTGTGGGATAGAAGGTAAAGCTCCGGGTAGTCCTGCACTACAATGATTAGCTTTTCCATATGTTTACTGTAGACTGATATTTACCGAAGACAGAAAAGATATCTGTCAGATGTAATTAGTTGTAATGTGAACGACATCTTATAGAATACAAGACTTTGTACTTTCAAACATTGTCATACAGATAACAAAGTAAAGGTTTCTGCTGCACCACCCTACCTGTAACTGAGGACATACCACAGTCCGACTCTTGTTGCCAAATGTTGCTGTTGACGCAAACAGTCCTCAGTGGCATGTTCTTTTGCTGTATTATCAAAGGACAGGTGTAGCCAGGTATTTGTATTTGTCACCTAGTCAAATTCCTTATGTGTAATGTACTTGGCAATAAATGTTTATGATTCTGATTTACATAATTACATTTAGGAACACCTATCATTAAGCCAGATATTTTGGTAGCTTGATTTGTTGTTTAAACTTTGGGTGGTGCGATATTATTATGTTATTAGAAGGCATGCAAGACTGATGTGTCAGATGCTAACCTTATTTATACATTATTATATTAGATTATGGCCAACAAACAATATTTCCCCAGAAATGATTCAGCCCTTGAATTATAAAAGTTCCATTACTGTATTTAATAGATTTTAATTCAGTGTGGCTTTATTGAAATGAAACATGAAAGTTAAATAAAGAACAATGTTACCAAAGCATCAAAATACAATAGTACACAATAATGTTTAGATCAATATTAACATAACATTACAATTATTATATGATAATATACAGTCTCATAATCACATTTCAACAAACACATGTTGAAACTCCCTGATGCTGTTGTGGTTAAACCAAGGCAGGTATAACCTATACTATATATACAAGGATATGGTTATTTATGGTAAACTGATATTTGTGCTCCTGACATCTGCCAGAACTTTTCTACTATGTCCAACAGTTGTTGTAGACCTTGTTCAGTCGGCGACAGAATAAGCAGGTCATCAGCCTAAAACAGTCACTTCACGACTGTATCTGGGCGGAAGTTCATTTATATACACAATAAATGAATTGGATTTAAATTACCCTGACGAACACATCTTCTCTGATTGAAGAATTCAGTTTGTTTTGTCTCCAATTTTAACAGCACACTTATTTTTCAAATACATTGATTTAACCACATCCTACATTTAGCCTCCTCTACCACGATGTAGATGTCTGTAAAAGAGTCCTTGACGCTAAATAGAATCGAAAGCTTTCTTGACATCAGTGCAACGAGTTGTTTGCTAATTAAAGCGTGAATATATATGGTTGGTGCTGCGGTGTTTTGGGAGGATGCCAATACAATTTTTGCAAGATGGAGTGTTCGTCTCTATCCTCTGTCTATCTCTCCCGCTGCAGACATGCAGTATTAAACATGATCCGCAACAGTGACCACAGTTAGATCATCGTGTCTGATATCTTCAGCACCCTGCTGTTCGACCCCAGGTGCAGAGCCTTCGACACATGTCTCGTCATTTTTCTCGTCTGATGCCTCACTTGCTGCTCTATTTTCTTCCAATCTTTCAAGCTCTAGCCTCAGTTGCAATTTCTCGTTCAGTATCATCTCTTCTTTGATGGTGTTCTTCTCCTCGCGTTCTATCCTCTCTTTCTCAGCCTTTTTCACTTTCTCCTGCTTCTTCAGCTTCCAGAAGAAGCCCAGGTTTTTCTCGGGGTACGTGACTTTGGCCAGCGGCAGCTTGAAGATGTTCTTGATTCCCGTGGTTAAGAGGAGGAAAGTGAGGGCAGAGAGACAGAAAGGCCAAGTGCAGGCTGGCAGACCAAACTGTAGATGAAAAACAAATCCCGTTACTGTAAGTAACTTGTGTTTATTATGGACTGATCTAACATTACGAGTCAGAACAACCTTACCGTGGACAAGATATTGGCAATGGCTGAGCCGAGGTATGCACAGAAAAAAGCTGTTCAGGAGAAGAAGAGAGATACTGTGAGATGACATTCATGTCCATATCTGGTCGCTCTCTGCCAATGTTGCATGTGTCATGTTATCATCCTTCATGAATTAGATTTCTTGTTATAGATAGTGTTTTAACTTCCGGATGTGTACTAACCACACGTGATGGCAAGCAGATGCACCTGCCAGGTGAGAGCGTAAAACATGCCTCCGATGGCAATGCAGGCTAACACACAGTTGTATCCCCAGAGGCCAAAGTAAATGTCTCCAAAAGGTGCTGCCAGCGCCAAGCCTGCAAAATATGATAAATCACAGCAATCAAAGAAATTCCAAGTTACATTTAAGGTTGGATTATCTTAATAAATGATGACCCTACTGGTAATTTTGCACGGATTGTGAGGGGATTTCATCTTGTGGTTGGAACATATTGACTTGAATTCATTCTGAAATCATGCAAGGAAGCAAAAATAAGTTTTTTTGTAGTTGCAAGCTCTTTAAGTTTAAGGACAGAATGGCTTTTGCATTTGACTGTCGAGGTATATTGTCCACTCACCTGAAACCATGCCCACGGCAGATCCCAAGACAGCATGAACGCAGGTGATAGGGGAGGAGATGAACAGTGAGATAATGAAGATTCCTCCGGTTATCGGGTTGTCACAGCCGTAGACCTGGCCTATTCCAACAGGCACCGACATGAACAGCTTGAGAGGTAAAGACATGGAGGTTGCATAACTGTAGATCTACAACACAGCGTGAATTACAACTGCAGGTGTTTCCACTCATGTTGCCTCATTAAACCTCTCGTGGGGGTGTGTAGAGACTGATTGATTTCCGTCACTCTCCTGTCAGCTTTGATGCACCCACACAACTCACACACACTCACTTATCTAATGCAGGATTGTAATTACACATAGCTCCGACAGAACATTTCAGATACCTTGCAGGGAACATGGTATATAAGCGCTGATGAATCTGCCACATCTAAATTACATAACGTTGAAATGCTATCAGAACAAAACATCTGATGTTGAAGTGCACATAGCATCTACAGTGTACCAGCCCACAGAGAGGTGTGTAGCGTGTATAAACAAATCCTAGCCTGTCACTGACCTGGGCTACGTCGATTTCAGCCCAGGTAATGTTGGGCAGCTCTGAGCGAGGCTGAATGAGGACTTGGGGGAAGTGGTGGTTGTAGTGTCCAGTGGCAACCATGTGGAGACACACCAGGATGTTGAAGGGCAGGGTGAACACTGGCAGATCCCATCGACTGTTAATAGATGCCAGGGCACTGGACACGATCGGGCTGAAAACAGAAGGATATAACATCACCCGTATTAGGTTTATAACCAACTCAGGACATGTATATGGTCATACTACTGTAAACGGATCCGTTTTGACATTTGTCTCGTCTTGTTTTGGTTACTTTATCTACTTTCTTACATCTACCTCTCATTTCTTATGAAATGAATACACTGCATCATTTTATTATTAGTCAATCTTGTTGCTCACCACATCATGGACATGAAGATGTTTGGTAGCAGGAGCCACCAGTACCAGTCTCCTTCGTTGGAGAACACCGCCATCAGCAGACCCACCAGGATGCCATTGTAACCGTACAGCCCTGCAGCTATTGCACCCCTGAATGAACAGTTATTTGAATTGATTAATTCAACATATTCTGCTATACAAAACTATGTAACATCGTCCTACATAGTCATTTCACCTTCCTCTACCTAGGAAAATGATCATCCAGTTTTGTTTATAATTTTTTGCATCATGTTTCAGGTCAGTACGTCTACTGTTGTTGTGACTAATAGCGAGTCATGGGGATTTAGTGTGAATGAAGGTACGTGGACTGCAAGTGAGTGTTAATTCACAACCACTTTTCTTTATATACAGTAACATCTAATTCAGATTTAATTTATTAATATCTGTAGCATTAGTTTGTTCAAACCTGTTCTGTTGCAGAATAAGGGCTGAAATGGTGGCAAAGAGTGTGCCCACAAAGCCGTTGAGAGCCCACCAGTAGTTTTGCAGGATGAGGCCAGCAAAAATGATGAGGCCGCTTAGAGGGTTGTTGACGAACATCACCTGAGCAGCTCCACGCAAAACCCAGTCCAGCAACTGCAGCAAGAAAAACTGCTCTGGAGGACAGAAAGAAAGAACAGACAGCGTTGACATTTGCCCAGAGCTGATTGATAGGCTTACATTGAATGTTGCGCAAGCTTTAGTTTTAGGCTCACAGCGGGTACATCTGCATCACAAAATGCTTGTTCAAGGTCACGGAAGCCATATCTTATATGAACAACAGGTTTGTCGACTGAAACAGAGTAGCACTGTATCTTATCTTCACAGGGAACATGTTGCACATTGTTAGTCTAAACTATCTATAGCCTGGCTTACCTTAAAGGTACAGTTTCAAGTTCCTGTCAGTGACACATAGGTGTTTGTAGGTGGATATAATATATATTCTCAAATTTGTGCCTGGTCTATAGACTTTTAAATGGTTTGGCCCCTCCTCCACTCCGTGACCTTGTATACACTCGCTCAGCAACTTCTATTAGATCAGCGAGAATATTCTCTACACGAGACTGTACAATACCATTTCGCCGCACTAATTTTGGTCAATCAGCCTTCTCTGTAGAAGCAACACACCAGTGGAACACCCTGCCTGAAGGTGTGAGGAGCTGCAGCTCTATTAACACTTTTAAAGCCAACTTAAAAAGTCTTTTAAAAACTGCACACACTGACCTCAATTCTTGTGGTCTTTTCTGACTTGATTTTATTGACACACATTCATTTTTGATGTGCTATTTGTGTGTAGCGTTGTATTGGGTGTCTTGTATGTTTTTTGTGGTATATCTCTGTATTATGTCTTTTCCTTTTACTGTGTTATTGTCTTGTCCTTGTTTGACCTGCCAAGGGACTGCAGATGCAAATTAGCTGAAGCTACAATCTGGTACAGTGCATTGAATGGAGACATTTATGTTTAAACTGTACATGATCCCTTTTAAATAAATTAAAATAAAAAATAAAAAAATAACACATTGCATGGTTGCGTGTTACTTGTTATTTAAATTTGTTCTTGATTAACTCTCAATTCTAGTTTCGTAACTGATCTCAAGGTTGAGTATCCCAGCTGATGAACACAGAATGCCAATCATTTTACAGCAACGTTGTGCATCCTGACTGGTGTAGGGATTTAACTTGTATTCCCCAGCGTGTGGTTGTACAATGGTTATCAGTGTCAAGTTGTTTACAACGTCCAGAAATTTTTGTATAATGTCATAAGGGCAAGTAAAGAAAATTAGAGTTGACTTACTTTCCATCCATTTTCCAAACACCTTCATGTCTCCAGAGAAGTAGGAGATTCCTTTGAGGAAGCGGGCCCTGGCCGTTTGCAGATTTCTTGGCCCTGGCTGCTCAGTCTCGGGCTCCTTTCTGTCCAACTGGGAGTCGTCATGCTCAGACGGCAGGTCAGGGTTCGCCATCAGGGGCTGGAGCTCCTGCAACCACCATTTTTTTGGTTAGAAATGAATTAGAGAATCTCATTCCAAGACTGTTTGAAGCATGTAAAATACACACAACATGGAACTTATGCTGTGCATCTAAACTGTGAACACTGACTTACAGTGAATATGGGAGCAGGAGAGGAGCAGGCAGCCGAATTGGAACTGTTGATATTCTTCTGAATATCCTGAGAGGAGAGCGGAAAAGTTGTCACTCAGCAGCACATTAAGTCTTCATCACTACTTATTATAAGTAATAAAAAAATACATATATTTGTGAAGTATTTCAAAATGAAAGAAAAAAGAAAGAAATGTTAATTGTAAATTATGATCATGATTTTGCTTTATTTACTGCATATAATACTCTTCCATGGGTTCTAACTATGGTCAAAGATTTGAGTTCATTGAATTTTAATTAACTATCCATCAAAATCAATGCTCTCAGATGAGGGAATACTGTACCTTTCATCATTTTATACCTATAATCTTTAAATATGAGTTAATTCGATCAAGCAGGCACACATTCATTTAAGTTGAGCAACATTTGACTTTCCTGCTTAACTTTGAAAAACAATTACAAGTGCTCCTACCGTTGTGCAATGGCTTCCAGGCATGTGTCCTACAATAGACGCAGACCAGCTTCTGTCAAGCTGTGCAACAGAGGTTTCCACTGACAGCTTTTATAGCAACAGACCGCAGAGAAAACCCCACCTCATCTATCAGTCTCTACAGGAATCTCTGTCACTGTGATCATTTTTGCCACACCCAAGAAAGATCTAAGATTATCATGTTCACATCTTAAACAAGATAAAAGGCAAGCTGTAAAGGGGATCTGTGGTATTATTTTTATATTTCAGCTGCCAATATTTTTCAATTTGAAATGCAAAATATGTTTATTTATAGAACATATTAAGGCCTATAGACCATGTTTATCCCATTAAAAATAACTTAAAACATTCTATATCCATCTAAAGACAAACATGGAATAGTTATGGCTCACTAGTACAAGCACAAACACATCACACTGACTAACACGGTCGCTTCGCAGCAAGGGGGTCCCGGGTTCAATCCCGTGCTGGACGGCCCTTCTGTGTGGAGTTTCCATGTTCTCCCCGTGTCAGTGTGGGGTTTCTCCAGGTTCTACGGCCTCCTCCCACACTCCAAAGCTTAGGTTAATTGTGGAAATTAAATTAAATTAAAAAATTAAATTAAATGACTTGGGGGCTTTGTGATATAGGCTACTTACCTGTGTGATAAAGTCAAAACAGGTAAATAAGGCAAACTGTTCAGATTTAGAAGTGGTTGTATATGGTTGTCTAGTATTTACTTATGTTTGCTAATCCTGATGAAGAAACTTAAAGGATTCCTTCTATAAGAAGTGGATGCATTAATGATACTTTATCAACTCAGTGGAAGCTTTAACTCGAAGCTCCAGTATTGGTCAATTTGATCCTACACCAGTAAATGAAGGTCAACCATGCTTCGCTATTCAAGAAGTCTCTGAATCTACTGTCACCAGAGTTCTAGGCTCACTCAAGAACTCTAGGGCCAAAGATGTTAAGATGTTCAATATTTTTCTAAAGAAACATAAAGGCACACTCGCTCACCCGATCACAAACATTGTCGACAAATCTCTCAGGCAATGTGTGTTTCCAAAAGGATGGAAATCAGCCATAGTAACACCCATTTTTAAGTCAGGAGATTCAACCGATGGCTCCAATTATCGGCTAATCAGTATCCTCCTGCTGTTTCCAAAATTGCTGAAAAATGTGTTGCAGAGCAACTCATTAAACATCTCAACAGCTCTCCATATCAGCTGCATCCTATGCTGTTTGGTTACAGGGCTAATCATTCGACTGAAACAGCCAACTGCTTCCTCTTAGAGAATGTGAAGCTAAAATGGATAAAGGGGGTGTAGTAGCAGCGGTTTTTCTTGACCTGAAGAAGGCTTTTGATACGGTTAATCACAATGTCCTGATTAACAAACTGTCAAATTTTAACTTTTCCCAAGAGTCTCTTGTCTTGCTGAAATCCTACCTTGAAGGAAGAACCCAGTGTGTCAGAGTGGGTGATGTTACATCATCTACTCTAAGATCTAACGTGGGAGTACCTCAGGGTTCTATTTTAGGACCTTTACTATTCAGTTTATACATTAATGATTTGCCGGCTATCTGCGATGGGTGTGATATTCAAATGTACGCTGACGATACAGTGATTTATGTGCACGCAAAGAACAAAGAACAAGCTGCACTTAAACTCACGTCCACAATGACAAATGTAACTAAATGGCTTGCAGATTCCTGCCTTCACCTGAATGTTAACAAGACTGTTTGTATGTTCTTCGCAAAGAGGGCTTGCAAAGTGTCACTGGAGCCAGATGTTTATGTTGCTGGTGAGAGGCTACAGGTAGTGTCAGATTTTAAATATTTAGGAATTTTTATTGATTCTAATCTCTCTTTTAAAAAACAGGTAAAACATGTGACAAATGTCTTAAAATTTAATCTCATGAATTTTAGATATATAAGACACTGTCTAACCATGCAAGCTGCAAAATTGTATTTTAATGCAATGATTATCCCCCATCTGACCTACTGCTTAACCAGCTGGGCACAAGCCAGCAGCACAACATTAAAATCCATTCATGTTCTCCATAAACAAGCTCTAAAAACACTTGATAAAAAACCCAAAAGTCACCATCACTGCAATATTCTCACCAAACACCATATCCTGAGTTGGGAGAACATCATTAAATTCACTGATGTGTGTCTGGTTTTTAAAATTTTACATGGTATGGCCCCACCTCCACTTAGTGATTTTATTAAACAAAGCACTCAAAGCAGCAGACTCACTAGATCTGCTTCAAGAGGTGATTGAGTCATTCCACATAGGTCAAGCTCGTCTACATTCTCTGTGAAGGCAGCTCACTCGTGGAATGCTCTGCCACCACACATACGCACACAAAACACGTACCAAACATTCAAGCATAACTTCAAGTAATGGCTTGTTGCCAATCAGGTGTGCAAGCATTGATGTACTGTCTGTCCTGCCTGCTTGTTTCATCTATATGTGCGTTTGTCTTGATCGGTGTTGCTATTTTCCATTTTTTTGATGTGTATGTTAAGTGCTTCAGTGTTATATGTGCTTGTCCTGTAGGTGGGTCTGTTCTGCGTGACGCATGCTGAAACCTGTTGTGTCTGCTCTGCTTTAATATCGTACACTTTTCTTTTGCTGTGTTTCGGTTTTGTCTATACGTTGCTGTCTTTTTCTCTATGAATTTTAACTCCGTTTCAATTTGAGATTTTGTTATTTTAGGCTGCCTTGAAACATCTGGCCAGGGACAGCAGATGGAAATTAGCCTCTCTGGCTAACTCTGGCTCACTTACAGTGTAACTGTTGATGAGTGTGCATTGTCCCTGAAAAATAAATAAATAAATAATAAATAAATATATGTAAGCCAAATCATGTGTCTGTTGTTTTTTATTCTTAGTTGTGGCATGCATGTCAATATATTGATTTACGTTTGTTCACAGTGCAGAAAAATTATCCATTCATCCTCCATTCATTCCCTTCACTCAATAAATGGTAAAATGTCTCTTTGATGCTTGTGTTTAGTTTGCACACCAGCTACAAGCTCTACGGTCCAGTCGATCACTTACTCCCTCATCAAACAATACTAATCTAAATTGAGGTTTAGATTATAACGTCTTTTATTTCCAAAACATTGAGGTGTTTTTGGTAAAATAACAGACAATTTGAACCATCTGATGAGTTTAGAATGGAAATGTATCGTTGGTAGAACTACTAGCAGCTCATAAACATCTGTAAATACAGTATTTATTCAGTTGTATAAAATGATCATCATCACATGATATCAAAGTCACATCATCATCAACAGCAGACACACACATGCGCACAACACAGACTTACAGATGGATAATGCGAGGGCAGGGGGGTATGTTTGTTCCTTTAGCATTTATTTAGTCGTTAAACACAATTACAGCACAGTTACACAGCTGATGATCAGCAGTGATTGCTGCTGCAGACATCTAGTCATCGCTGAAGACGGAAGAGGAGTAGCCTGAAAGAGATTTACAACATTTTTCTTAAACTCATTAAAAGAGCAATCAAGGACAAACAGCTATGTTTTTTTTTTCCTTTGTCCACTCTTGAAATAGTTTGAGCTGTGAAATATTGTTTCACATGTTGGTTCACTTGGATGCATGTAAATTGGCATGCCCTTTTTTCAACAGATTTGTTTTTCCCAGCAAACATGACAAACACTTGTATAGTTGCAAAATATTTTATTAAATTTATTTGATCGTAGCATATGAGCATATCAAAAAAACACCAACCACTAGTGCTGGGCGGTATGACCAAAAATGTGTATCATGGTATTTTTTAAGATTCTGGCGGTTTCACGGTATATCACGGTATTTCTTTTTTTCCTTGACTGTGTTTTTATATAGGTTTATAGTGGCTTACTCCACTGTCAGGAGCACATAGAATATAAAAACATTTTAATGTCATCATGTATAAAGGCTTTGATTACTATAGGGTGTGGTCGTTTGTTCCTATAATGTTGGGATAGCAGTTTGGCTGAAGTAGGCTACTGTCGCCCCGGTAAGACGAACCTTGAATCCAGTGTTTTAATCATTGCTCTGAACCAGCCTTTCTCGACTGTCTGTAGCGGGACCATGTCCTTGCATAGGTGGATCATTATTGCGTTCGTAATGTCGCTCCACCGCTTGCTTTTCTTGTCATATGCAGTGCCTCGAGCAAATGCCTCTTCAAGCGATGCCTGACCCTTCAGCTTCACTGTTTCACTCGCGCTAACGTTACTGGCTGACGGCCTCGAATCCGACGGCCGTCATCACACTCTTGGTATTCCAACACGTGTTTTCTGCCGAGGTGATGAAGTAAGCTGCTCGTGTTACCACCAGCTGCAACAGCAGTGGCTCGAGAAACTCGCAAAACGTCGTTTAAACCAAAACACTTCCAACCAGCAGACCCAGCTATTCTCCAAGGGTGTGATACATACAAATATCAGAACTTAAAAATTGGATGGTGACCTAAGAGACATTTGTCTCTGATAGTGTTCATGGCACCCATAGCAGCTGTTCCGTGACAGAATGTTCATCGTGTTCTATATCAGCAGATATTTAACCTGTCTGTCCAGTTACCTGAAGCAGTTATTGAATGGACCAACTTAACCTTCATGTTTTACTGCATGCTTCTTTGCACCTGTCTTGCTGGAAACTCAATGTGGCATTGTGGCAGTGTGGAGTGGTATGTGTTTCTTGACAAGAAAATAGGAATGTGTAGAAGGCCATTTGAACGCATAACATTGGTCGTGTTAACATGTCAAATTCTCTATGCGTAAACGCAGCAGAAATTGACCCTCTAACATGTCAGGAAGTTTTTCTACTCTGTAAGATGTCTGATTTTGGCATGTTGAAATAAATATCTGTCACAGCCAACAGGTTGTTTTCTAATAGGGGTGTTAAAAAGGAAGTCCGTGCCCAGCCCTGCCCTGTACTGCCTGTTCACGTTTGACTGCGTGGCCCCCCACAACTCCAACAGCCACAACCGTCATTGGCCTAACGATGACGGGACGGCCCACAGAGAGGAGGTCAGAGCCCTGACATCTTGGTGCCAGGACAAAAACCTCACCTCTATGATTTTCTTTTCTATACATAGCCTATTCGTTCAGCGTGGTTGAAGGGAGATCAAGGATTTCCGTTGCCAGCGAGTGCTTCTCTGTAATTGTTGTGCATACAGTTTGACAATAAATGTCTTGAAACCTAACCGATTGGATTGTATTCTTTTAATTTACGGTGCTTCCAGCGTCTGTGACAAAGTGGCATGTTTAGAGTTGTGTGGGTCAATGGCACACAGAGATTTTGGAAAATCTGAGCACTGATTTGTTTAACAGCCACTTGAGCGTCAGTGGTCTTTAGAAGAGTAGGTTGACAGTGACATCTAGTGGAAAGATAAGAAATGACAAATCAAATCTGTGTCTTTACTTCCTTCCTCTCCTCGTGATCACTTGACCTGTAGACCTCACACTGGAGCAACCCAACACATTCCTCTGGATCCATTCAAGCAGCTTCTTCACTACAGACTGAGAAGGTTGTTTCATAGATAATACACAAACTCTTGCGAAATCAAACAAATCAGGCCAAGCTGCATGCAGGATTAGACTCTTCTGCCCTTTACTTCTAGAATGAGATCTGACAATATTAGAAAAGGCAGCAATTCAGTGTTTTCATGCAGCTAACTGAGCCTCATGCACACACAAAAAGGACGGGGCTATAGTGTGCCCCTATGTATTTGTTTCTGTGTGTGTGTGTGTGTGTGTGTGTGTGTGTGTGTGTGTGTGTGTGT
>NW_022280501.1:0-4720 GCF_004355925.1 Anarrhichthys ocellatus
TCTTAATGTGAGTGATGAAGTGGTGAAGTTTCATGGTGATATCTATGAGTTCATGTGTTCACCTGTAGAGTCTCTAAATGTCTGTAATGGAACTAAACGTCTCTTTAAAGGACGTTTCCTCTAAATGAGTTTGTTCTCAGACTCTGATGATAAATCTCCACTTCAGCAGCTCTTACATTCACCAAACTTCACTCGTTCATTCCTCTCTGTGTGCTGAAGGTTCACACAGAGGGGTTAGTTCACACACCACTCACACACTCATTTATACATTTATTAATAAAACATGGAGAACAAGGATGTATTTATGTCTGTTGACAGTATTTTCTGGTTGATGGAGTGATATAAAGAGATATCATAAATGTAAAAACCTTTGACTCTAATATGTCAACAACATGAAACAATCATTTTGAACCATGGCTTTATCAGATGTTCAGATTTATGTTCTGGAAATGTATGAAAATCAGCACATATTTAATAAGAAAATGTCTCATTTTCATAATTAAACATAATATTTCTGAAAACTTGTAATACAAAAAGTAATTGTCTTATTGTAATCAACTGGGGAAGTTTCATGCTGATACGTTTTCAGACAATTCAAATAAAATATGACTTTATAGCTTTTAAGCTCATCTTTGAAGGATCTTTCATTTCATTAGCTTTACATAAAGCCTACAAAATCCCAATGTTCGAACTACAACTCCCACACACCCTTGCGTCCAAATCCTGCTGTCGACTGGTTGCTCTTCACCTCAACTCCATCATCCAGCTCTGTGAATGGCTCTTCAACCTTGCCAATCAAACGCAAGTAAACTCCGAACCAATCAGCTTGTAGCGTTCGTCTCCATATGTGGGCGGGGCCAACAACGCTGCTGCTCCCTTTACAAGCTTGTTTTTCCGGGATCATCGTTGCTGCTAACAACCTGCTGCTCGCGCACTAACGGGGTTCCCTCCCCAGCTGTGGTGTTCTGAGGATGAAGCCGAAGAGTCGACACTGACCCCCCCCACCCCACCCCACCACCACCAGCACCACCACCACTGGCCGGCTGCATGCTGCTCTCCTGACGCTTCGAGGTTTTGCTGTCTGGCCCTCCAGCCGCTGGCTGCGAATTAACTTCGTCCCCCCCCCCCCCTCCTTTAATATATTTATTTTATAAAGATGGCGGCGAGGGGGACACTGTGAACTCAATGACTGTCAGAAACATCGCCTCCATTTGTAATATGGTGAGTAAATCCTGCTGTGTGTGTGTGGCTATTGATTCGCCTGCAGCCGCTGTGTGTGTGGTGATGTCCATGGGTGAGTTTCCTCCCCCCCCTTTGCAGCCAGACTCACTATGCATGGGGGGGTGCACAGTGAGTCTGGTCACTACTTGTACAACATGCACCCTTTATCTCGGTGCTCAGACGGGCCTGCATCACTGAAACCTTCCCTCCTTGTCGCGTTGACAGCGTGCACATCAGTGTGTAGCTGTCACCGGTGATTGACAGGTGGAGGAAGCTCATGTTGTGATTGCATAATCCGCTGCAGAGAGCCGGTGACAATGCATCCTGGTGGCAGAGAGCCGGGATGTCAAACAAATTAAAAAGCCTGCAGTGCAGGTTTTGCATTAATGGTTTTCCCAATAACCAAGAGTTATTTACAAAGTGTTAGGGCACAGCTGAAGACGAGTTAAAGTATGAATGGACTCAGTGTAGGTGGTAGTGTGACTTATAAGTTAATATTAAGGATGCACCAAGTACGGATCCGATACCAGCGTTTAACCAGGAGGCAACCTCTGGTTCTGCAGAGTGAAGCCGATGCTTCACGTCTTAAAGCTGCATTCTCTCTAGTGTCCACCAGGGGGCGACTCCTCTGGTTGTATAGAAGTCTATGAGAAAATGACTCTACTTCTCTCTTGATTTGTTTTCTTGACAATGAAGATTGTAGCTGACCCCTCTCACCCTCTCACCCTGGACAAAAACTGTTTGTGCCACTTCCATCTGGTAGGAAGCTGAGGTCCATCAGGACCAAGACCTCACGCCACACGAACAGCTTCTTCCCGTCCGCAGTCAGGCTCATTAACAGAGCCCGGGTCCCCCACTGACTCCGTCACCCCAGGACAAATTCCCACCGGTCACTCCCCTGCATCCCTTCTATTACACTCGACACTTTACACTACACTTACATCTCACTTCTTTATAGTCCTGTCGTCTGTTCGTTTGTGCACTTTATTTTATATTTCATCTTTATTTTATATTTCATTTATTTTATATCTTACTTTATTTCATATCGTATCATATGTAAATTTTAATGTTTCTACTTGCACTGATTGTTGATTGTTAAATGTTTGCGCCTCCCGTCACGCCAAATTCCTTGTATGTTCAACATACATGGCAATAAACGGTTCTGATTCTGATTTATTACCTCAGTAAACATTGTAAACATGAGTTTATGGTCTCGATCTCTAGTTTCAAGTCTTCTTCAATACAGCATGATGTTCATTTAGTACATTATGGTCCATTTAGAGCCAAACAGACCATAAAGCAGGGGATGCTTTAGGGCGGGGCTACACGGTGATTGACAGGTCTCTACCTGTCACTCCTCCTCAGTCCATATATGGTCACTTCCTGTTCACTGGTTGCAAAAAGAAAACAATCGTATTCCAAGACTGTGAAATCACAGAGGCTTCATAACGTCAGTCTACAAACCAATGTATGACGTCACAATGACTACGTCCTCTTCTTATACACAGTCTGTGGCTGCACTACAAGCACGGACGGCTCTGTGAACAAAGCACCAAGAAGCTGTGATAACAACACACACACACACAGGGAGAGAGACTGTTCAGCCTCACCTTTTGTATTAACTTTATTTAATCAATGCAACCGTGAGAAACTTTCCTCGGTCTGAACTCCGGCTGGATTTGTCTACAAAGTACAAACTTTATGCTGAAGTTCTTCATGTTGATCTCTTTACTTTTCTCTCTCTATATATCTATCTATCTATCTATCTATCTATCTATCTATCTATCTATGATTTCATAGATGAGTAATATCTGTAGACTGCACGTCTTTTATATCAGAGGAAGTTATTAGTGTTTAACATGATGAATGTCCTGGAAAGTGATTTCTAGAAAAGACTGTGAGCTGATGATGGTAAACTGATATCTCTGTTTTTTGGACTGTTTATTGGGTAAGACGATACATTTTGAAGACGTGATCTTGGGATCTGGGAACTAATGAGCATTTTCCAAGAAAAAAGAGAGGCAGAATATTTGCTGCTTCCAGCTTCACACATTTTAAGCTTTGAAGCTTTTCTTTCTTTCTTTATGACCAAATTATACGTCGCCTTGATCTGTGGACATTTTTTACTAGTTCCTGACATTTTATAAACAAGAAAATGAATGTTTTAATTGGGAAATGATTAAGTGATAATGCACATTACAGTCCTAATTGGTAAAATATTCATATTAATGGTTTGATTTCAACCACATCACTCAGCTCTGCTGCAAACCAGAGACGCTTGACTATCGAACAACAACACCACCACACTGGCTGCACGGGACAAAAGACGCGTCCTTTCAGTCACAACAGCTTTTATTGATGAAAAAACGAATCGATTAATTGAGAAAATAACCGACAGATTAATGGGTAATGGAGCAGCCCTAGTACAGCACATGGACTTGTGCTCGGAGGCGGTGAGCGAGACAAAGACGTATCCGCTGTCTGCTCTGACGGAGAGAAATGACATTGAAATTCAAAGCCTTCCCCAAAACGAAATCACCTTCTGTGTTCGCTCAACAAAAGCTGTGGTTCTTTTGGAAAAGCTTTGAGCTCCGACGAGAGATAAGTGGTCTCTGCAATCAGCCGCACAATCCCCCCCCGACTTCTGGCAGGAGCACCTATTTAGACCCTTTCTGCTTTGACAGGAAGGTTTGGGGTTGTTTTTTGTCTGGCAGGAAAAAGACATCGAGACGAGCTACACGTCATTTAGGAAACTGATATTGAAGTTTGACTGAGAGGATAATTTTATCAATTATACCGTCTGAAAGAGAGGCCTCTTCTTTTGTTTTGTGCTCCTTAACGACACATTTCCATATTCATTTGACTATGAACATAGATTAGACTAAACAAAGTAGGCTTTCCTTTCTCTTCACAATAAAAGAGTGAACTGTGTTGTGTGAGATGATGGTGATTAAAAACAACTTGTCTCTGGTCCTTCAGGGCACCAATGCCTCGGCTCTGGAGAAAGACATCGGCCCGGAGCAGTTCCCAATCAATGAGCACTACTTCGGATTGGTCAATGTGAGTATCGGTAAATCCTCTCGTACGATAACAAAGAGCTTTTTGCCAAATACACACTGGTGTCGTTTGTCAGTGAGTCATGTCCTCTGCTGGATGGTTGGTACTGAAGGTACAGTCTGAGTGTGTTGGCCAATATTAGAGATGTTCTGTTTCCTTAAAGTGGCGTTCACATAAACACAGATGTTTCTCAACGCCCCAGATTTCACGTCTGCCAAACGGATAAAAAACAATTGATCAGATCTGTGTTTTTCCACCTGCTAACGGAAAGTTACTGTGAAGAACTGAGCTGGTGGAGACCCAAAACAGAGTTCTTCTTAATGCTCGTCATCGGTGCCACCGGGTCAGATTCAGATGAACTCATGCAGGTTCACCAGAAACTCCTTCAGCTCAGACTCCAGCAGAGACCGGTCCACCGTGGACGGACCCAGATCCTCCAGCA
>NW_022280501.1:4730-16263 GCF_004355925.1 Anarrhichthys ocellatus
CCGTGGACGGACCCAGATCCTCCAGCAGAGACCGGTCCACCGTGGACCCGCTGGAGGGAAGAGAGGCACGGGAGAAGCAGAACCAGGACTGAGAGGGGCAGACTGTCAGACCCTGCTGCAGTAAAATGAGAGGATTTCTAAAGAGACTCTGGTGCTCAGAGACACTACCACTTTAGTCCACAGGGGCCAACAGAACCAACGCTGAATAAAAGTTCCTGATTGTAACTTTAACAGATAATCTAAAAAGCTAAATGGACTGAATCCCCTTTTTGTCCTCCTCTTCTGTTGGTGTCTCCTCTTTCCTTTCCTTCCTCAGTTTGGGAACACATGTTACTGTAACTCCGTGCTCCAGGCCCTCTACTTCTGCCGGCCTTTCCGGGAGAACGTGCTGTCGTACAAAGCCCAGCAGAAGAAGAAGGAGAACCTGCTCACATGCCTGGCTGACCTCTTCCACTCCATCACCACGCAGAAGAAGAAAGTGGGCGTCATCCCGCCCAAGAAGTTCATCTCCCGCCTACGGAAAGAGAACGGTGAGAGTTTTTACTAACACCAGAGCTCAACACTTTCCTAAACAGTGATTTTATGTGCCAGATGAAAAGCAAATCTTATCTCGAGATCAATTATGTTGTTTATCAGAAAAACTAAAAGCTTGGTGGCAGCAATAAATAGGCATTCATTTAATAGTTTAACACTTGTGCCTCACGTTTAAATAATTGCTCTGATGCCCCTAAAAACTGCCGTACAATTATATGTTAATATTTTTATCAGTCTTTATTCTAACGACCAAATATTCATTCATTTTTTTGCTTTTAAATGTCAGTTAGTTTACATAATGCCACTGTTGTTTTTTATAAAAAGTTAAAATTAAAACACACAAATGTTGAATTACGTTCTGCTAACTAAATGCTCGGGGGATTTATTTCTTTATTTCTATAGTCCAGGACATGTCAGTGATGAGCAAAAACATTGTTTTTTGAGTTTGTATTTGCACCAAATATTTAAAAAACAACTCAAGCTGGTGGAAAATAGTAAAAAACACAATTTTTAGATTGAAGGCCTGATTTGATGCTGTAATGGGATCAAACGTTGTGGTTTTAATGGGTTTCAATCTGAACATTTTTGCCCTTAAGGAGCTAACTGTCTGTACTTTGGCTGCTCAGTTTATTACAGATTTATTATCGGAGCTGAGGTTCAACTTCCGCAATAAAAAAATTTGAAAAACTTAAACCAATTCCAAAATGTATGCAACACAGCCACAATGATGGAAAAATTAAAAAGCCAGAAATGTCCCGAGTGATGCATAAGAGTTAAACCTGGTGCAGCACAAAGCAACAACATCATTATTATTATTATTATTATTATTATTATTATTATTATTATTATTATTAACAGTCGAAGAAAACTGAAGACGTGCTCTATGCATAACATCATAATAAAACTGTTTGTACAGCACTTTCCATAAAAAGTTACAAAGTGCTTCTCAGTAAAACAAAATTAAAATTAAATCCGAAAGATAAAAATGCTGATTTAAATATTCAGTTTAGATGAAATGTTCGGGATTTAAAAGAGGATACTCACTTGATATAACAATTGTTTTAACATTTTCACATAACCGGAAAAGCTGCGGTGTACTTAAGAACATTAACGACGCGTGCATTACATGAACCAGTCCCAGTGTCCTGGTTCATGCTGCCTCACTGGAACGTTCTCCTGCGACAGTGAACGGAACAGAGCCGTCGTTAATTCATTATCAGTTCCAGCTATTGCAACTTTAATTGTGTCCCATGAAACGGGTCTGTTGGTTGCTTTGGTGTCAGTGAATTTGCAACCCTACAGGTGTTTGTTTTTTTATTTCGTGTTGTGTCCACATGCATCACTGTGTTCGTAAACAGTCAGAGAGCTCAGCAGCAGTGCTGGCTGTACTGCAGTCTGAATATCTGAGGTGAAGGGCAGGTGCATGCTGGAGGTTGTTCAGAGAGTAGAACTCACAGAGAGGCCGACTGTTCACTGTCGTCCATATTGAGGAAGCTCTGTGTGTGAATGAACAATGGCATCTCTGTTGGGACCGAGCTTTGGTTCTCGCTCTCGCTCTCTCGCTCTCTCGCTCGCTCTCTCGCTCTCTTCAGTTCTCACCTTTCACGTTACAGGTCTGTCAAAACAGAAGTGTGTAATGATGGTGGTTTCATCGTCGCCTGTCGATTTCTTTTACCTGATCTGCAGTAAGACTCTTCTCAAGACGGGAATCATCAACTTCATTAAAGCAGCCAGTTAGCTTAGCTTAGCCCAAAGCTAGAATAGCTCAGTCTGAAGGATAGACTGTCTGTAAGAAGTTGACGTAGTGGTCGTGGAGTCACCCATTGGTTTGTGGGTTTGACGTTTTGAAGCCTCGAATTCAGCAGTTTGGCTGTCGCCATTTTGTTTTTTTGCAGCCAGTGAACAAAAGTGAGCATATCTGGACGGAGGAGTGACGTACGTCTCTGGTAGAGACCTGTCAATCACTGTGTAGCCCCGCCCTAAAGCATCCCCTGCTTTATGGTCTGTGTGACTCTAAATGGACCATAATGTACTAAATGAACATCATGCTGTATTGAAGAAGACTTGAAACTAGAGATTGAGACCATAAACTCATGTTTACAATGTTTACTGAGGTAATAAATCAAGAGAGAAGTAGAGTCATTTTCTCATAGACTTCTATACAACCAGAGGAGTCGCCCCCTGGTGGACACTAGCATCGGCTTCACTCTTCAGACCCGGAGGTTGACGCTAGTTCAGAAGGGAATAAAATCTGCCTACCAGCACCTCTGAAGCTCACTGATTTAACGCTGGTTTGTGTAATCCCTACAAAAAAAAAACATTTAAAAAAACAACAACTTAAGCATTTGACTTTGGGTTGAGTTGCGGACTGTTACTTGGCTGAGACTCCAGGAAGTCACCGATCACATTGAGGTGTAACTTGTTTATCAGTTAGCTTTAGATGTTCTGGTATTTGTTGCTATTGAAAGAACCTCGGCTAGCTGTTTCCACTGATTTCGAGTCTTTTTGCTAAGCTAAGCTAACCAGCTGCTGTTTGTAGCCTTAAAGTTAACGTACAGATCGTCTCATTAAACTTGAAATAAGCTTATTTCCCCAAATGCCAAACTTTCTCTTTAAAGCAAAGCTGCGGTTCAGGTCAATATATTTTTTACTGCCTGACTAAATAAATAGCTTTCAGTGATTTTTCACATAGAAGTTTGCAGAAATATTTTAACAAAATATAGAGCTACAATGAGAAGTCAATCAACGGAGAATTAAGCAGCAACTATTTTAATAATCAAGTAGAAATGCCAAACATTTGCTATTTCGAGCTTCTCAAACGTGAAGATTATAAGCTTTTTCTCTGCCATGCGTGATAGTAGACTGAATATCTGCTGGTTTGTGGACTGTTGGTTGAATGTAAGAAGACATTTAAAGACATCATCTTGGGCTGTGGAAAATCATAAGAAGATGAATAATCCAGAAAATAATTGCCAGAATGAAATCAATCCTTGCGGCCCTACAGAAACATAAATATTGGAATCAGCATGGAAAGATGATCATAATTTAATGGCTGAGAACAAGATCAGTGGCCAAAAAAACCCTCTTCTTTCCCGTAATTTTCTCCTCCATGAATTCTCTCCCTCCCCCCTTCATCTCTGCGTCTCCCCTCCAGATCTGTTCGACAACTACATGCAACAGGATGCCCACGAGTTCCTCAACTACCTGCTGAACACGGTGGCCGACATCCTGCAGGAGGAGAAGAAGCAGGAGAAGCAGAACGGGCGCCTCAAGAACAACGGCACCGCCGAGACCGAGACGGAGAACAAGTCGGAGCACAAGACGGAGCCCACGTGGGTTCACGACATCTTCCAAGGCACGCTGACCAACGAGACGCGCTGCCTCAACTGTGAAACGGTGTGTGGCTTTATTTTTGCCGATTGAGTTGTCTGTGTATTTACTGTCGTCTGTCCCTCCCTGTGTCCCCCCTGAATAAGATATCTGTCCTGAATAAGTCTGGAAAAGGGATTAGGGATGCAAAAAAAAAAAAAGGATGTAGTGATCACAGCTGGTAAGCTCGGACCACCCACTTTACGTCATTGCTGGCTGAGGCTTTGTCCTCACCGTTTTTATGGTGAGGACAGTGGGACGGGTTGCCTTGAACAACCCCTGCAAACACCAAGGCGCCGCAGTGCGCAGAGACAAAAGCTACTCAGTACAATCAGCATTTCAAAGACTGTGTGTGTGTGTGTGTGTGTGTGTGTGTGTGTGTGTGTGTGTGTGTGGGTGGGTGTCGGTCTGGGTGCTGGCTTGTCCTCACTGACCCGGTCAGAAGAGTATGTCATAGAAAAGGAGTAGACATTTAACTGTATCCTGTGGTCATTTGACTTGTACAAAAAAAAAAAAAAAAAAGGCTTTTGTTGTTATTGTGAGAATGCGTCAGTGTTGTCGCAGCTCGGCTGAAAGAGAGCGGATGCAGCTTGGGAGACGGATAGCTCCAAGTTAGCTAGTTAGTTAGCTTGTCCTTCTCCGGAGTGAGCGGAGGGACGGTTAGACCCAGCGCCAGCCTGCTATTCAGCTTGTTTTCCGTAATCAGTGTAGCATTAAAGCATGCGGGGAATTAGCGAGCTAGCTAACTAGTCAGCTGTCAGCTAGCTAGGTTGCTAATTCCATGCTTTAATGCTACACTGCTTACAGAAAACAAGTCAAACAAAGTTGTCACTCATCTGGCGACAGCAATGTGCTTTCCTACGATGTGACAAGAAACAAGAAAACTTTAGATTTTGTTTGCGAAACGCATGAAGATAGAAAATAATGGTCTTCATTTTTGTCTTTGGCAAGTTACCATAGTATCAGCGGGATAATACCCTTTGTTGTGTCCATTATCGGGGATTAATGGACGAAGTCTGACCATCTTTCTACGTTGATTTGAATGGGAATTTCCATTCTACTCTTATTTAATTTCTATGGAAAATGTTTAGTCACCTCAGTATCTCCTTATTTGACAGGTGAGCAGCAAAGATGAGGATTTTCTGGATCTTTCTGTGGATGTGGAGCAGAACACATCAATAACACACTGCCTCAGGTAGTATTCATTTATCATCTATTCAGTCACATGTTCCCTTTTGGTCTGAATGAGATCGAATAACCAAGCCTCCCGTGCTCTCCCCTCCAGGGACTTCAGTAACACGGAGACGTTGTGCAGTGAATACAAATACTACTGTGAGACGTGCTGCAGCAAGCAGGAAGCACAGAAGCGGTCAGTAAAGCACCGAGCTCAATGACAGTGTGATATATATCACCGTGCACTTCTCTGAGCATGTGCGCTTCTCTGCAGGATGCGCGTGAAGAAGCTTCCTATGATCCTGGCGCTTCACCTGAAGAGGTTTAAGTACATGGAGCAGCTGCACCGCTACACCAAGCTGTCCTACCGAGTGGTTTTCCCCCTAGAACTCCGTCTGTTCAACACGTCCGGGGATGCAGTCAACCTGGATCGCATGTACGACCTCGTGGCTGTGGTGGTTCACTGTGGCAGGTACAGCCCAAAATATGAGGCTCCAATATGAGTGATACCAACTAGCATGTAAAGACATATCGTAGACTTCACATGTGTTGAGGTCCATAAGAAACCGCTGGTTTTCTCCGTCTAAAAAAAACACAGGGGTCATTGATTCTAGTCATACCATGGTCTGGGTGAATACTCAATTCTGATTGGCTGCTTTCCATTGCATAATAACCTAATGGGATGCTAATGATGTTCCAGGTATTAGCACACCCTCAGGGTTTCCAGGGAAATGGAGTAACTGGATTGTGAAAAACTTTACATTTTTGTTGCAAAATGCATTAAAATATAAATTTATGCAAGGGACTGATGTATAAGCGGGATAGTGCCCTTCGAATTGTCCATTATCAAGAATTAATGGACGACACCGAGTCCAGAACTGTCGGTCTGCACGAGAAAAACAGAAAGGATTTGGTTATTATAATCATACGCTTATCCTGATCAATTTTACCGGGACAGAAGTGACCACCATAATCGGTTTCCACTGTACAATGAACATCTGTGTGGCAAACTGTGCATCGATGATGTAGAGATGACTTTGTCTGCTCCTGCAGGAAGTTAAGAAGGCTGGAGGTCAGTGTGGGAGTTTTGTGTTCGTTAGTCACTGTTTGTCTCTGTCTCCTCAGTGGCCCAAACAGAGGTCATTACATCACCATAGTGAAGAGTCATGGCTTCTGGCTGCTGTTTGATGACGACATTGTGGAGGTGCGTCACTCTCAACCTCCAGCGATGCTCCTTGACTCATCTGTTTGTACATTTGCTATTGTTTTTTCCAGTAAACATCACCTTTTCTTGTGTCGTTCAGAAAATTGACGCCCAGGCCATCGAGGAGTTTTACGGGCTTACCTCAGACATCTCCAAGAACTCTGAGTCAGGATACATCCTCTTCTACCAGTCCAGGGAGTGACTGGACCTGGATCAGTGCCACAGGGGAAGAGTAAATAGGATGAGACCTTGTTTTGCTCTTTTTACCTTCAGCCTAACAGACATCCTGCTCCCATTCTCCAAGTCAGACCTCTCTGATGTGCCAATCCTCTTTCCCATCTCTCTGTAACTTCCTCCTTGCCTTTTAGTCACCTGCATCTGGACTGCACTTTAAAATCGAAAGCAAAAAAATAAATGACCGGAACAAAAAACGGAGCCCCACGCGCTCGGTGTCGACTGGTCGGAGAAGCCTGCAGAGATGATTGACTACCAGGAACGTGATGGGAGGAGAAGGGTCTGGTGCACAGTCTGTTGTTGTTTGTCATTTATATGTAGATGCGGTCTTCTTCCATGATGTGTCACCCCCTCGTTAAAGGACCAGTGTGTAGGATTTAGCGGCGTCCAGCGGTAAAGGTGCAACGGATCATAATACTCACGGTCCGGATCAGCACAAAAGAAAAAAAGGGAGCAAACATAACTTTTAGAGATCGCTGATACTAATTGCAGATCATTGATGATCCATATTATCAGATAGAGATCCCTTTGTTGATGGATTATAGCAGCTGGTCTACCCGTCCCAAAAATCATTTCAACCGCTCTGAAGTCAGTAAACCATCAAAAATACTAAATGTTGTACTTTTACTTTGTTATAGTGTTTGTTCTCTTTGTGTAAAGGCTTTTAATGTTAGCCAAACATCAACTAGTGTTTGAAACGCCCTAGCTTACCTATTTTTGTAATGCTAAATATGAAGAAAATATATATATATTAGACCACGCCCACTTAGGAGGCAGGAAGTGTGTACCAGTTGGCGCAGCTCGTAATGTATCGTCTTTGTTATAGAGCGTCTTCGTTGCAACCAACCAAATACCCCTCCGCTCACTTTATAAACAAGTAGAGAACTACGGTGGCCTTCAGGGAACATAAAAATGTGAAAGGCTCTCTCTAAAGCCAGTGTTTGTAGTGTCTGCTCTGGGCCACAGTAGAAACATGGCAGACTCCGCCTTTCACTACCTACATAAACATGAAGGGCTCGTTCTACGAATTCTACTCAGTGAAAATGATTCTTAGTTTCAGATGGTTATACGCTAACGAAAACATAGTTATGATAACTATATTCCATTTCTGCCAGTCGAGCAATCCTACACACTGGCCCTTTAAATCCCTTCATTCATTTTATTTCCCCGTCCAGTCCTTTGATCTGTTCATGTCCCTGGTGGATGATGTTGGCAACAAACACTGTATAATAAGGCGTAGAGAGAGATTTCATGCATTTTGTTGAAGCAATATCTGAGCATTAATAAGAGAGAAGTCACAAGCTGAAAACTACCTGAACTTTAACTGTTGACAGTATGAAGGTTGTTTTTGTCCCGTAGGGAACCACTCTGAGCTGTCCGTCCGTCTGTCTGTGACGGCTCATGTCAGTCTAACCTCATGTGATCAACTCTTTAATCCAGCCGAGCTAAATGCTCTTAACACGTCACATGACAGGAAGTCCTGCTGTTTTCTCTGTCGTATGGATCTCCATTCAAAACCAGCTAAATCTTTGTTATTTTTATTCTAATAGAAAACCAATATTTATTGTACTTGACATATTTATTACTGTTATTTGTAATGCAGATGGATAATGAAGGTGTGTGTGTGTGTGTGTGTGTGTGTGTAATATGGCTCTTTTGAAAGCTTTTGTATGTTAGGGCTGGGGCAGGGTATGGTTTTAACAATTACAATACCAGTACCCAAAACCAGTGCCCGTAACGTTCACTACCATCACAGACTGTATGGGTTGTAGCTACGTCAGCGGTCGCCCAATCACATTAAATCAAAGAACTCTTGCGATGATTGACGGTTAGCAAAAATACACAAACAGTGTTTTGTTGTTTTCTAGATCTGGGTACATAAAGCAGGTATCCTCTGACTGGAGAAGTTTGGATACTTATTGGTTGGCACTGGTTTATTGTACCGACACCCAGCCCTAGTTAAGACCCTAATGTCTAAGCCGAAGGACATGGAGTGTGTAATACACAACTTGAAAGGAAGGCTAAAAAGGGAAAAAAATGGTTTTATCACTTTAATTTTGTAGTTTGCATGTCAAATATAAAAATTTGACATATTAAGGGGAGAGTGTGCGGAATTTGGTGCCATCTAGTGCTCACCTCTCCCTCTTCAAGGCTGTGGTAACATGAGCCGCCGAGTGCATAACCATGGTAATGGCGTAACGGCATCCATACCATAATAATACTTCAGGAGCTACGGAACTCAGATGGCGGCTGGCTGTACCGCGGGTTTAGCGCTCTTAAGGCTCACGTTACCGCAGTTTAACAAGCGTGTCGGAGAACTACGGTGGCCTTCAGGGAACAAACAAACACAGAGACTCTGGTTTGTCCGTTCTGGGCTGCTGTAGAAACATGGCGGTGCAACATGGCGGACTCAGCCTCGCCCTCCCTACGTAGATATACGAAAAACTCATCCTAACCCTAACGAAAACATGACGATTCTCAGTTTCACACGAATGAAAACGATTATGAATATTATATTTCATTTCTGCTCCAACTAAATCCTTCACAATGGCCCTTTCACGTGATGCGAGTGAGACGGACTTGCCTAATGTTTGATTGACATGAAAAAGTGAAAACTGTGCAATAAGAGAAGTTTTCAGTGAAACTAATATAAGGTACATTTAAATGTTAGCAGTAGATGTGTTTCTTAGCGGTTGATCTTTTTCCCAGTAGTTTGTGATATCAAAGTACCCCCCCCCCCCCCTTTTTTTTTTTGTGTGTGTGACCTTACCCGGCAACGTCCTTTCTTTTCTTCCATTCCCATGTTGAACTCCAGCTTTTTAGTTTTCTCTTGGTTTGTCTCTGACTTTGATGTAAAATTGTGTGTGTGTTATGTAACACATTGGAATCCTAAATTCGAGCTCCAGTGTTGGTTCATAGATATCTCTTGAACTGTAGATGTGTTTATTTCCTCTTCGGCCCTGGGTGGGGGGGGGGGGGTGTTTGTGGCCGTTCCCTGTAGAATAGTGCCACATCAAACAAGTTTTCATGTGAAAGACATTCCTGTTTGGATTACCATTTCAAATGCATCTCATTATAAATAAGTGGTAGGAATAAGGAGAAGAAGTCCCCAATGGGACATTATTTTTGGAAAAATATGTTCGGTCGTCAATGGTGAAGAGAAATCTATTTTTTTTTAATTTTATTTTTTTATCCTGTTTGAGTTGTGCCATGAATTACACACATGATTATCAATTTAAGAAAGAAAAAATTGCAAGCATGGTTTGTCTCAGAATTTTGCACGCCAAGAAAGTTGTAAGTTTTTGTTGTAAAACTAGTAAAAGAAACTGAAAATCTGTAATTAGAAAGACTGCACACACAAACGTGGTGTAAGCGACGTCATAGGTTTGTCATAGTATTGTTTAGTTTTGCGTGAAACCGATCAGTGAACTACATAATGGACGACACCGCTCGCCAGCTAACGTGGCTATGATGTACGCAGACATGTAAGGTTTTCTGACCTGTGTTTTTTATCCAGCGACTCTTCATCAGATGGGAAGAGAGAACATCCTGGTACCAAACACATCGCAGCTTCAGAGAGACGACACTTTTCTATTTACGTATTTTCAGGCAACAGTTTCACGACTTTCTTGACGTGCAGAATTATCTTTTTAATAAACAAACATATCTGTCATTCATGGCACAATTCAAACGGGATCAAAATGTTGCCGTTGAGTACCGTGCATATTTATTCTGAAATCCGGTCCCATGGTGGTCCACTTAAAGGGGCGGGGCTTAGCCTCAACCGGATTCATCTGCTGCTGTTTCGTGTCTGTGTCTGTTCGGCAGAAGTGAATCTCCGTTTAGTCTGTCGCTGCGTGACGTCACGAGGAAAACGTGCCAAACACGGAGTCGATACCGACTTTAACAAAACATTATTTTTCTTTGTAAAGATGCAACTGTAGGCCTCATTTATATTATGTAAGAAAAGAAAAACGCTTCTGGAAACAGGACAATATTTTTTTAAAGTGAAGATCTTAAATTTGAAAGACACTCGTGGCAAAGACTTTAAGCTTAACGCAGACCGTTATTTAACGCTGCTAAGAAGTACTGTGCTCTTTTACAATCACGCGACTACATGATCAGATTCGTACCATCTGGCATATTATAGCTTCTTTTCTTTTTATTATTTCTGGGTTGAACTGAGCCAGGATAGGAAACGGTAGCAGGACTAGTTTAGACCCGGGACGTTGATCTTCCATGAACCCTTATGCACGCGCCCTCACTGAGACGCTCAGTCGTCGCACGTGGTCTGTGACGGTGTTCCACCGCTTCAGTGCTTGAACATGAAGAACCACAGTTTGAACGCACTCATTTTGAGTTATTTTCTTCTTCTGTTCAATAAAATGACTCGACTAACTTGCTGGAGTGTTTGTTGTTATTTCCCCACTGCTAATTATTATTATTATTATTATTATTATTATTATTATTATCTCGTGAATATGCAACTCACGACGGCTTTTCAGAGCGGGAGACACTACAGGTGAAATATTTTAACTAATGGATATCACCATTAAACTTTCTTAGTTCATTACTCGCATTGAGATGATTGTTTTGTATTACAAGTTTTCTGACATTTTATGTTTAAATATGCAAATGAGGCATTATCTTATGTGCTATTTTGCATATATTTTCAGAACATAAATGTGAATGTTGGATAAAGCAGGTTCACTGTTCTTGTTTCATGTTGTTGACATATTAGAGTCAAAGGTTTTTATATTTATATCTCTTTATATCACTCCATCAACCAGAAAATACTGTCAACCGACATAACAAAATACATTTTCTCCATGTTTTTATTACTATAAATGAGTGTGTGAGTGATGAGTGAACTAACCCCTCTGTGTGAACCTTCAGCACACAGAGAGGAATGAACGAGTGAAGTTTGGTGAATGTAAGAGCTGCTGAAGTGGAGATTTATCATCAGAGTCTGAGAACAAACTCATTTAGAGGAAACGTCCTTTAAAGAGACGTTTAGTT
>NW_022280501.1:16273-17699 GCF_004355925.1 Anarrhichthys ocellatus
ACATTAAGAAGACTCTACAGGTGAATAGAGTCACAACATGAACTCATAGATGTCACCATGAAACTTCATCACTTCATCACTCACATTAAGAGGAGTATTTATTGTATTACACGTTTTCTGAAATGTGATGTTTAAATATGCAAATGAGGCATTATGTAATGGTAACTTTCAGTGAATTTAGTAGAAATCTACAGACGTAAACAGACAAAGTAATAAAATAAATGTTTTATTTCTTCTAGTCTGAAAGAAGACGAGTTATGGAAGATAAGAAGACCAAAATCTTTGCATGAAAAACAATGATTTTTGCCTGCAGGTGTCTCATCTTAATCTTAATTGGTAGTGAAACATGAAAATGACATTTTGCCAATGAAACTACAAATAGTTTGCCTGCACTGAATGAGCATTGGCTGCTTCTTATATTTTTAATTTCTTCTGCATGTTGTTTAATTAAACAGTTTAGTTTGGGTTTACAGGATGCGGATGGATCCTGTTCAACATCCCAGCCTGGTGACCTGTTCAGACATGCACCTCCACTTGTGAATCGTCCACACAGGGGGGTTAACGGCTGCTGATGTTAATGACCCCCCCCCCCCCCCCCCCCCCCCCACATACATATTCACACATACAAGAACTCATGGATTTGAATAATCTAGCAGCCCTCCA
Organism: Anarrhichthys ocellatus; assembly: GCF_004355925.1. Taxonomy (NCBI): domain Eukaryota; kingdom Metazoa; phylum Chordata; class Actinopteri; order Perciformes; family Anarhichadidae; genus Anarrhichthys; species Anarrhichthys ocellatus. Next base: position 16,937 of record NW_022280501.1, read on the forward strand.
CATCCAGAAATGACACAATATTTATTGTACTGCAACACAATAAAACATCTGTTGATGTGTTTCACGCCACAAATCAGTCCAGCAGCTGCTCTGCTCTGATTTAACCTGCATCATGTCTTTCTGTCACACCACCCACAGGCCCCCCTCCCCCTCCCTCCCTCTCATCTTTCAGTCGTGCTCATGTGCTCTGAGGTATTTTGGCATCCCGTCCTCCTGTTGATTACGGTCTGGTATGTATTTTTGATAAGAGTGCTGATGACAGGCGGCCGCGCTGAAATGTGAAATTAGTGCCCTGGGATTCGTGAGCAGACATGGTTTTCTCTAACCACATCACGGGTGAACTCCACCCAGCGGCATTATGGGAAAGCTAAATACTGTACATACCTGCATTTGATGACATGTGAACTGGATTCTCTCTGAGTGCAAATGAAGCTTTTTTTCTTGAGGAATGATGTGTGGGTGAGGTGTTGTAATGGAAGCCCACGCTGCAGCATATTCATAACACAGAGGGATCACAGGCCCTCCTAACAGGCTGCTGGTGACGGGTGATAATGGGAGGATGCTGTGGAGGTGTTTCAACGCGCCAGGATTCACTCAGAGATGTGGAGTGACTCACAGCAGAGCATGGGCGGACTACGAGACAATGAGCCGCTGGACACAGACATGCAGACGACCTCACCGCCGACACTCTAGACACAGTGTTTAGCCTCTTTCTGTGCGTGTTTTGTGTCTCTTTGTAGTCGTTTTGTGTCTCTTTGTAGTC
>NW_022280501.1:17709-29220 GCF_004355925.1 Anarrhichthys ocellatus
TTTTGTGTCTCTTTGTAGTCTTTTTGTGTCTCTTTGTAGTCTCTTTGCGTCTCTTTGTGTCTCTTTGTAGTCTTTTTGTGTCTCTTTGTAGTCTCTTTGCATCTCTTTGTAGTCATTTTATGTTTCTTTGTGGCCATTTTGAGTCTCTTCCTTGTTGGTATGTGACTCTTTAAGTGACGTCTTGTAGGTGAAGGCCAGTGGGGGGGCCCCTGACACTTTGGGCCCCTGGGCCTGTGTCCTATAGTCTCCGGTCAGTAACCCATCCATGCACCAGAAGTCAAAGCGTGTCGACTTTAAACTGACTATGACGCAGCGCTGCATCACTCGTTTCATATCCAAACAGTGTTTATCTGGTGAGGATACGTTGGACTCCACTGGGTTCGGGCCTGGAGGCCGGCGTTGCCGTCACTTTCCCTCAGGGAGGCCTGGAGGTCTATTAAAATCCCTTTGAGTCGAGGCGGGTACTTAAAGCTACAACAGATGCACAACAAGGCCCGACTGCCATCAGAGTGTCGCTCACACAGAGGTGACAATAGACGGTCAGAGAGGGCAAAAACGGGGGTTAATCCTTTGGCCAATTATCTGGGGGAATTCGGGGTATTCACTGCAAAACAGAGGAATGTGGAGTTAATTGGGGGGTTGGCGGAGGGGGGGACGAGGGGCAGGTGAAATCAGGAGGAGGAGGTGCTCTCAGAAGGATGTCCTTGTTGACAAAGAGGTGAGGACTGATTTCCCGAGGAGGCCTCACCTCTTTATAGCGGAGCTGAGAAGAGGCATCCGACCGTCACTTGCCCCCCCGGGGCCTGATCCCTCAAAGGAGGGTCATTTGGGATATCAGAGGGGCAGTTTCTGGAGCTGCCCTGGGGGTCAAACCTCACGAGCGGTCGCGGTCTTGTGTTTATCAGTATCCTGACAGATGCTTATCATCCTCATTGCCTTTCATCACTGCCTGCAAACATGATTATTAGGAGACAATTATTTACACTTTAAGCTTCTTGCTCAACAAAAAAGTTTTTTTTATTCAGGATTTCAAGAAACAGTTGAATGTCTGTTGTCTCGCAGGACTTTTCCTGCAGATCGCATGACAACAACGCGGGTACCTCCGATCTATTCGCACATCTTTTCTTCAATTGTTTGTGTATATCTACCAGCACGTTTGCATTCCCGATGACCGATGCAAAGCAGCACAAAGGAAGAGAGCTTGTTTTTCTTCTAATTGAAATGTAAAAAACCTCCCAAAGCATGTTGGACGCATTTGCATGCCTCTGCATGTCAACAGCGGTAGGGGGATGTCAACAGCGGTGTAATGCTATCACCCTGAATGACAATAGTCCCACACACACACCTCCTCCCACTCAATGAAGTTGCATTGACGCGAGCTTCTTAAGAAACATGGTGGAGAATATTCTGAATCTGGATTGCTCTCCTGTTTACATTCCACAGCTGATCTCTGGCGCAGCATCGGATCACCGGTTTCCACTCTCGTTTTTGTGAGATTGTGTGCAGGTATGGAAGACAGGAGCAGCCAAACAGCACGAGGTGTTGCAGTAATAACAGTCGGCCTGCACGTGACCACAGATATGTATGCATTGAAGGTAAATCTGCACTTAATCTGTGCATGTGTGGTTTGTATTGCAACATGTTGAGGGGAAGATTAAGAGGTTGTTGTTTCAGTGTTTTGATGGAGAAAGTTCAGAACTCTGAATTGTATGTGCAGATGAATAGATAGTATTTAGTACCAACTAGAACTCATTCAAATTAATATGTAATTAATTGTACATGTAACACGTGTAGGTGAGACACTCCAGGCGAAAAATATTGTTTTTCATGCTCAGATCAATTTAGAGATTTTGGTCTCACAAATTTCCCCCTGGGATGAATAAAGTATACATCTATCTATCTATTTTTCTTCCATAGCTCGTCTTCTTTCAGACGAGAGGAAATAAAACATTTATTTTACTACTTTGTCTGTTTGCGTCTGTAGATTTCTCTGAAAATCACCAAAAGTTACCAAGATAATGCCTCAGTGCATATTCAAACATAACATCTAAAAAAATATGTAACTAAACGTCTCTTTAAAGGACGTTTCCTCTAAATGAGTTTGTTCTCAGACTCTGATGATAAATCTCCACTTCAGCAGCTCTTACATTCACCAAACTTCACTCGTTCATTCCTCTCTGTGTGCTGAAGGTTCACACAGAGGGGTTTGTTCACACACCACTCACACACTCATTTATACATTTATTAATAAAACATGGAGGAAATAGATGTTTTTATGTCTGTTGACAGTATTTTCTGATTCATGGAGTGATATAAAGAGATATCATGAATGTAAAAAACTTTGACTTTAATAACTCAAGAATGTTGAACCTGGTTTTATCCAATGTTCAGATTTATGTTCTGGAAATTTATAAACATAATTTTCTAAAACGTGTAATATAAAAAATAAATGTGTTAATGTTAGTGATCACTGGGGAAGTTTCATGGTGATATATAGTGAATATATTTGACCTTCTTCACCTGTTTCCTTTACAGGAAAGCCAGAAGTAATTAACACAGACAGCTTCTCCACAACAGTTATTGATCTTCCTCCTCTTCTTCACCTCTTTCACATTCAACTAATCATTTATTCATCTGTAGGTGGAGCAGTAATGACCCGTTGGACACCATAATACAGGGGAAACAGGAACACAGTTTCGAGAATACAAACATTTTATTTTGCATAGAAACTTGATTTTATTCATGTGGATGGATGGATCTCCAGATGTCTTTGAGACGCTCAGCTTCAGCCCAAGTCTTTATGGTTTAATCGTTAGTCGTCAGGTTGCCATGGAAACAAACACACGCACATGCATCCTCCTGATGTAATTTCCATGTTAAAAAAACAGGGTTGTAATGAGATGAAATCATGAAGTGACAGCATCACCGGACGGACGGGGACACTCTGGACAGGTTGTGTTCGGACACGGGGTTCAGTGGTTGAGATTTATGGTGTCGGTAATTCAGACCCCCCCACCCTCGGGCCCCGTTTGTCCGTCTAGTCTGCTTTACTGCTCAGACTAAGCGGAGCTGGAGCTCATGCTGGAGGCAGAGCGAGGTTCCGAGTCGAGCCTCTGTGATGGTTCGATACAGGTTCGAGGGCTGATCCTGCAGATACTGATACTGGGATATTAGTGCTATTTTACAACTTTAGCGTAGCGCCGTAACGTAACAATGTAATGTAACAACCCAACTTAAGTGGACTTTTTTGACAGTCTTACTCGTTATGATCCCACATAATTTGCTTCGACTGAATGCAAAAGTGTTTTTTTACCTCACAACCTAGAAGTACTGTGTGTGCTGTTGCAGTAATGTCAGGTATTGAGGGGAATTATCGGTCTTTGTGTGCAACAAAAAGAGGAAACAAATGTGTGCTTCAGATATGATGTTGTTTCTGTAACTACGACAGCTCTGTGTGTCTTCACAGACCTCAGCGGGTCACAGCGACCCGTTCAGCTCGTCGGCTCACAACGTAACAAGAGCCCAGCGATGAAGAGCGATGAAGATGGACTCAGGTGTAGGATGTGTGAAAGTCAACAGGGAGGAACAGTACGTGCACATGGATAACAAGCTCTATTCTGACCTGACATCCATCAGCATCATTATCCGTCCATCATTATCATTATCTCATATTGATAACCTGAATTAACTTGTTGTTTTCTCACAGTTTACCCATCTATCTGTCATCTTTCCTGTCAGCCCGGCGTCTTCAAAACTGAATAAAGTTTTGTGTGCAGACTGACAGACGGGCTCGGTCCCGTCACTACCTCTGACAAGACCAATGAACCTGAACGCAGACGGATTAGACACCTGTGAACACAAACACCCCTGAACCATTCGGAAACGGGATCTTAATGGTGTGTGGCCTCAAGGAGTAAAGAGGTGGATTAAGGTCCTGTAATTTCATTTTGAGTTATAGGATAAATACAGAACCTTTTCACCAGTTAGCAGCCCTGTTGTGAAATGATAATATCTGCCTGCTCTCTTAGTATCTTTATGGTTGGACATGTTTTTATGATACATAAGCCTGATGTGCTTCTTCAGAGGGCTTAGAGCTCATTAATCCCTCAAGTCTTCTTTCCTCAGGTGAGCGTCGTGACTCAGACGAGGCGAGCCATGTTGAGTCTAAAAACAGTTTGTTTCAGGTCGCTCCACAAAGACCTGCACGCTGAGAAGACGATGATGACGACGTTGTGGTAAATCAGCGTTAGGCCTCACTGACTAAACTAAACCAAACTCAAGATTAAGATAAATGGATTTCCAGCAGCATGGATCCCTCACAGTAGCTTTACTGCTCCATTCGTCATCTTCAGTTTGACCTTTCAACTGTGTTGTTTATGTTGTGACTTCAAAGCAAGTAAAATTGTTCGTGGGACGGATCGTAAAGCTGCGAGTTGTCCTGATGACAATGATTAACTTCTCCTTCATGTATTTACCGTCTATAGACTGATATCTACGGACGAAAGAAAAGATATCTGTCGGCTGTGATTGAAATGTAAAAAGCCTAATATGCATAATAATGACTTAAAATTCTTCATCTTGTCCCTGAGAATCACACGCAATCTCCGCTGTCATTTTATGATGATTTTGTTTTGTTTCAGGCCGATATCTTAGTGTTTGTCATCTGGAAATGTGCAGCGAGAGATCCTCCAACGCGTTCATGACGAGAGGAAACGCTAATGATTGAACCCCCCCACACACACACACACACACACACACACACACACACACACACACACACACACACATTCATTCATTCGTATGCACATACACACCCACACAGGCACCCACGCTTCGACAAGTTGCGTCATTGTTAAAACCTTTTCACCGGTACGCTGATAGAGACGAACCTCCCGGATGCTCGAGGTCACTTCTCTCTGCAGCGCTCTGAAGGAAGCGAGTGTGAAGCTTCTGTGGAACAACAGATGCTGAGTGCTTCAATCAGCTGCTGCGGGAGCGGAAGTGCAAAGTTCAATGTTAGTCAGAGGCAGAAAAAATATATTTTTATATGGCTAATAAAAATGAATATTCCACTAATATCCCCGTTTACATGCAGCTGTTGATGTTCCGATTAATGTAAAACGACCTCATCTTCATCACCAGTGAACCCCACATCTACGCCGTTCTCTTCTGTGTTTGACGGGTCGATGTCCTAACACGTCGTTTATCACGTCAGAATATAGACAAGTGGAACATCAGGAGCAGCTTGTCCCATTTAGCTTCTTTGAGTCAACACATGTGTATCTCAGTGGTCCAGAGGTGGAGGACTTGTTGAACCTCTTTCATTCCTTCAAACAGCTTCTCTAAAAGATATTTGTTCATGTAAACCTGTTGATATCAAAGTCCTTCATGATGTTTCTCCTTCTGATCTTCTGGACATCATCTCCTCTCCAGCTCTACTAACTGTTGGCGAGTTGGTTTGTGTTCAACGCACAGAGCTGCTCATAAACAGGCAAGAGACGTAAAGACTGTGGCTAAGTGGAGAGCAGGGCTGTCCTTCAATCAGAGGATCGGCGGTTCGATCCCGGCCTCCAGACTCTGCTAGTCGCATGTCGATGTGTCCTTGAGCAAGGCACTTAACCCCCGTGCTCCCGTAGCTGTGATACGGTGTAGAAATGTGATAGAATCTGAATTGTAAGTCGCTTTGGATAAAAGCGTCTGCTAAACGACTGTAATGTAAAAACCTCTGTTGAGACTCATTAGAAGGTTCAAATATCACACATGCCTTCATCTGAAAATGCTCCATTAGGAATTAGGTCTACTTCAGAATATGATGTTTACATGAACCATATCAGATTTGGAATATTGTCATATTTGGAGTAATCGTGGAACATGCGTGAGCATGTAAATGTCGTCACTGTTTTAAATGACGTCCTGCACATTAACGTGGTGTGTTGAAGCATCGTTGGTCGTGTTACATGTTGTTTTGCTGAGCTAACGGCAGGTTTGGTTCCATGCCTCTGCTTCTCTGCGGCCTCACAGGCGATGCTTGGATGCTGGTTTTAATGCACTCTTTCTCTCCCTCACAGCTTTGTTGTGATGCCTGCTGCAGGGAGGGTGTGGCGGTGTATATCTGGGCCATTAGGTCGCCACGGAGAGAGAGGACGGAAACTCAAGACGGGGCCCAACAGCTCGGGGGCAATAACGGAGGATACGTCTCGGTGTTCCTGAAGGGCGCTGTACCCGCCGTGATAGGAGGCACCAAGTATAACGAAAAACCAAGATGTGCGTCAGACATCCTGAACCATGAATACACACAGCTTCACTCATCACAGACAGGTGACTGACAGTAACAGGTCAAGTCCTTTAGTTGTTTAAGATAGCACATTGTTTGGATGAGATCCTGGTGATATATTACCGATAAAAACTCAGATTTAGGCAACAAAACCAACAGTTAGGTTTACATTGTTCAGCCCACTGATTTGAGATGTTGTGTGATCTTACACAAGTTAACCCACACGGTGAGCCTACATCACTGAGCTTTGTTTGTTGTTGAGTCGAGATGACGAAGTTGAAAAAGCGCCAGTTGAAACCTTTAAACAAACGAAAACAATGTGGAGGACATGATGGAAATGTGTCTTTCCTGTTTGTGTCGTGTGTTGATTGGAGGAACATAACCTCATAACACAGATCTGGTGTTTTCATCTATTTGCTGTCGTTTTCTGTCTCTTGTCTGCACTTTGTCACATTTTGTTATTAAATACAGAACCTGAAGCGAGAGTTTAGATTTTGAGTTCTTAAAGACCACATTTGATGGAGTTGAGTAAAGAAATACCAGTAACGAGTAAAGTAACAGATTACTTTTGCTATTGAGTAACACTGTTGGTGGGTACAGTAACAAACATTTCTTTATCCATAGAAACTCTTTGTATTTGCATGTTTCTGTTGAGACACAGCTGCACAACAAAACCTCTCCGGGTCCTTTACGATCAAAACCTCAACCCTTCAACCTGCACTGCTGTGCAACATCACATCACATGTCACGTAACGGCTTCTGCACGTTCGCTCAGCAGACCTGCAGCCTCACAAGCACCTGGCAGAGTGGATTAATGCGGTTCACAGGACTGGAAAGTGGGTCAAGCTCCAGTGCTTTCTGCAGACATCCCAGCTCACCGTCGCTCATGCAGCTATACAAACAGATCTATTGTTATTGGCCCGCGATCGGGACGGGATGCAAGTGAAGGGCAGCGCAGGAACATGAAGCCGCTGTAGAGATGAGGAAAATATGCCGGGGATATGGTACATGAGCTCAAGTGTGTGTGGTAGAGGCTCGTCCTCCTACATTCTCTCAGTTCACCTTTTATTGTCCAAATATTAAAGTGGTCAACACATCAATGTCACCGTCCTGGAGTGAATTATGTGAAGTGATCCTTAAGAATAGGCCAGTGCTTTATATATCCTGACTGACACTATTACTCACCGATCTGTCAAAAACAAAAACTGACTATTCGCTGAGCAGTTACATAAACATCATATCTGACCCCATTACATTTGTTGCTGCACGTCAATGTGACTGATCCATAATAACTCACTCAAAATACACACATACAGGTTCGCCTGTATTAACAGTGAACCAGTATGCTCCCTGCTTTGTGCCATGGGAACAATGCGGCTATTGTGCCGTCGTCCTCGCTGTCTCTGAGAAGTGGTCGTGGAGCAGAACAGGTACATTTTGGGATAGTTGAGGCCACAAAGGCTTCTGGTGTATTTTAGGATTTTGCAAAATGTGAAATGTCTCATTTTAGTTTCTGTTCTGACACAAACTTGCACTTATCAGAATGACAATCAACTTCACTTGCTGAGTATATTTGGACACAAGGACAGGTGTTCAGTGCCTCCTCAATGCATTTACATAAAAATGTCCCCGAAATGTACACATACAGAGGCTGTATCGCTAAAACAAGGGCAGCAAGCTAGCAGAGATAATCACATAAGCATGAAGCTAATATTGACTGTTGGTACGAGAAGAGAGCGAAGAAGAGATCTTCTGTACCCAGGTGTCAGCCTCCGGTTCTGAAGAGTGAAGCCGATGCTTCATGTCTCAAAGCTGCATTCTCTCTAGTGTCCACCAGGGGGCGACTCCTCTGGTTGTATAGAAGTCTATGAGAAAATGACTCTACTTCTCTCTTGATTTATTACCTCAGTAAACATTGTACACATGAGTTTATGGTCTCAATCTCTAGTTTCAAGTCTTCTTCAATACAGCATGATGTTCACTTAGTAACTGATGGTTTCCTTTTGATCAGTGTCAAGAAAAGCCGCGTTAAATGGCTCAATGCTGTAAGACAGTGAAACATTGATCGGCTCTGTATTTTATGACCTTTTATCATTCTGAACAATTAATCGATTGTCTGAGAAATAAGAGAATAATCAACCAATGAACATATTAGTTTCTGTGTGTTGACTTGTGTCATTCAGAACATTGCATGTGATGCCCAGCATGCCAATGAGCCTGTTGCACATCAGTGCCCAGCATGCCCTGTCCCTCTGTTTATACGAGCCGGGGCACCGTACATGTAAACCAGAGTCTGTTTGGAACAGTCTGTGCCAAAAAAAAAAACAATGAGCGTGCCAAAGCTATTAATTCCCTCCCCCTCTTCTCCTTCCTGTACTTTCTGTTCTGGACAAGTTCTTATTGTTGTTCCTCTCACCTCTCCAGAGAAAAAGCACAGTTCGATGACGTTTAGTTAATCAGGTTTTAGTGTTCGAGGAGCCCTGTGACTCGTCTGATCGGACGAGTTGATCAGAATCAGTAGTCAAGACACTAATAAAGTTTATTCATGCAGAGCGTCGATGTGCTGGAGGAATGAGGTCATGACATTTTCTGAAAGCTCTTGAGAGAGACGTTCAACAGATCTGGTGACCACAGGTATGGTTTCCCCAGCAGTGCTATTATATTTCTACCATAAGTCTTTGCCAAATGTGACACTTTAGTGCCAAGAAGCCTCACCAGACAACAAGTTAGACAAGAGCTTCTTTCTGCTGTTGACACAAGACTTTACAAAAATGACAGCGGATATGCAGTTTTCTTTTAAACACGGAGAAACTCACAGATTTCCCATTGCCAGAAAAGTGACGACGTGTTCCCAACCTTGATGTTGCAGAAGCTTGAGCCAAATGTCACCCATCTGCAGCCAATTCAGATGGTAGACTGGAGGGTTATTTTCTCAGCGGCACGGAAATTATGCATAATTCATCTGCCTCTCTTTGCAGCAGCTGAACGACAGGAAGTCCATCAGCCGTCCTCGTTTACTGGAAACAGCTCACAGAATTGTCTGTCTGTCTGTGTGTCTGTCTGTGTGTCTGTCTGTTTGTGTGTCTGTCTGTTTGTGTGTCTGTCTGTTTGTGTGTCTGTGTGTCTGTCTGTGTATCTGTGTGTCTGTCTGTGTGTCTGTGTGTCTGTGTGTCTGTCTGTCTGTCTGTCTGTGTGTCTGTCTGTCTGTGTGTCTGTGTGTCTGTCTGTGTGTTTGTCTGTCTGTGTGTCTGTCTGTTTGTGTGTCTGTGTGTCTGTCTGTATTTCGTGCACCAACATGAAAATCCACACATTCCCGCTTTTCACTTCTCTGATCTGAGCCAGCCGGCAGAGAAGGTCCTCCGAGGTTCACCTGCTGGCTGACATAGAAACCCTGCTGTGGACACAGAAGTCCTGTCAGCTCCATCCAAAACAAGGCAACCAAATACTGGATTAAAGAGATTAGAACTCCAAACAATAAACCACCTGCTCCGTGCATCTGGAGCCTCGTGTCAACACATCTGCTGACCTGCACAGCCTGACAAGCAAAGATAAAAAACAGATTTTTATCTCATCAACAAGGCCTGTTTTGAACGTGTATGAAATTGTAGTTTTTTACAGCGATGCACATTATTAATATCTGTAATGATAATAAAAGCAGAGTGAAGCATCCAGAGAAGTACAAAGTAAGTCTGGGAACATTTTGTGTCGCTTTGTGTTTTGTTTACAAGCTGCCAATCAAAAGCGCTCATGAATAAACCCGTGAGAACGCGTCAATCAACACATTTCTCAACAAACCCACTTGGTGCATTTCAAACGTCCCGTCAACAATGAAACTCTCCCATCCTCCACAGCTCAAACTGGCAACCCTGTTATACTGTTATTTGTCTTTTGGGTTTTGTTATTCCTCAATCCTTTCCCGTTTCTTTTGAAGCATGTTAATCATAATTATTTGTTGTTTTCCTTTCTTTTTGTTCGCATGGAAATGCTAAGGAGATAATTGGCGGGAGATTGTTGTGAAAGCACGAACAAAGAGTTGGTGATGCATGAGAGTGTCCTGAGGGGCCCCGGGGCCCCCTGCAGAGCTCCACGGAGGGGACACCTTTTTCGTTATGGTCAGCTAATTGGTGGTTTTGCAGAATACCTGCAAATTAAATGATTCGTTCTGTAATCTACGAAATGTCAAGAATGATGACGAGTGCTCAAGAGACAGTAGTGATGTTCTGTAGTATGAGGTTCTCCTTCACAGTCAGGGTTCTACTACAGGCAGTGGCAGCTGGTGCCACATCCAATCAATCTCAGCAAACATCCCAGAATAATTGAATGCAAAAAAAATGAAGGTATCAAACACGTATTACTACTTTACAGTTAAATATTTAACCTTTATTCCAACATGAAAAAAGCAGAAATAACACTTTGATAAACACGTCAAGACATCTTATTTTAGTCACCCTCACAGGGAATTTAGTATAATATAATAATACATATATCATATGATAATATAATAATATATATATCATAATAATATTCTGTATAATATAATAATGTATATCATTTAATGATATATATATATCATATAATAATAGTCTCAGACAGGTGCTTCATGTCTCTCACTCCCTAACTGTCCGTGCTGGATCTGTCCCCGCGAGGATCGCTTCCGGTTTCAACCGGAATCGAGGAAATGACAATTAAGAGACTTGCGATGTACCCATAGGGTACTTGAGATGTACCCTGTGCGGCAGAACCAGAAGCTGAATCTATTTGAGGACGCTGATTGGCTAAATTGTATGTCACACATTTATATCTTTAACCAGCAATTGGCTAAACTGCTTTATAGACCCGCCTCTTCTGGGCAGTTTCTCCAGCGCCCCACAGCTGCTGAGACGTGCACACGCGGAGAGGACGTGCACACGCGGAGAGGACGTGCACACGCGGAGAGGACGTGCAGGAAAAGCATATATTTACCGCAGATATCATATATTACACATATTACTGGATGATTCCATATTTCAAAAACACAAATATTGACAATTTGTATAGTTTATTATTATTATTATTTATTTTATTTTATTTGTTGAAGTGGGGCGGCGCCCTAGCGCCCTCTACTGACCAGCCGCCACTGACTACAGATGAGTTGATAGAAACAGACAGGAGAACCACCGGAGCAAAGTAATGTTCTGCTGTGGACGTATGTCATGTGTTCACCTGTAGAGTCTTCTTAATGTGAGTGATGAAGTGGT
>NW_022280501.1:29230-30257 GCF_004355925.1 Anarrhichthys ocellatus
TGTTCACCTGTAGAGTCTTCTTAATGTGAGTGATGAAGTGGTGAAGTTTCATGGTGATATCTATGAGTTCATGTGTTCACCTGTAGAGTCTTCTTAATGTGAGTGATGAAGTGGTGAAGTTTCATGGTTATCTATGAGTTCATGTGTTCACCTGTAGAGTCTTCTTACTGTGAGTGATGAAGTGGTGAAGTTTCATGGTGATATCTATGAGTTCATGTGTTCACCTGTAGAGTCTTCTTAATGTGAGTGATGAAGTGGTGAAGTTTCATGGTGATATCTGTGAGTTCATGTGTTCACCTGTAGAGTCTTCTTAATGTGAGTGATGAAGTGGTGAAGTCTCATGGTGATATCATGAGTTCATGTGTTCACCTGTAGAGTCTTCTTAATGTGAGTGATGAAGTGGTGAAGTTTGATGGTGATATCTATGAGTTCATGAGTTCACCTGTAGAGTCTTCTTACTGTGAGTGATGAAGTGGTGAAGTCTCATGGTGATATCATGAGTTCATGTGTTCACCTGTAGAGTCATCTTAATGTGAGTGATGAAGTGGTGAAGTCTCATGGTGATATCTATGAGTTCATGTGTTCACCTGTAGAGTCTTCTTAATGTGAGTGATGAAGTAGTGAAGTTTCATGGTGATATCTATGAGTTCATGTGTTCACCTGTAGAGTCATCTTAATGTGAGTGATGAAGTGGTGAAGTTTCATGGTGATATCTATGAGTTCATGTGTTCACCTGTAGAGTCTCTAAATGTCTGTAATGGAACTAAACGTCTCTTTAAAGGACGTTTCCTCTAAATGAGTTTGTTCTCAGACTCTGATGATAAATCTCCACTTCAGCAGCTCTTACATTCACCAAACTTCACTCGTTCATTCCTCTCTGTGTGCTGAAGGTTCACACAGAGGGGTTAGTTCACACACCACTCACACACTCATTTATACATTTATTAATAAAACATGGAGAACAAGGATGTATTTATGTCTGTTGACAGTATTTTCTGGTTGATGGAGTGATATAAAGAGATATCAT
>NW_022280502.1:0-2990 GCF_004355925.1 Anarrhichthys ocellatus
CACACACACACACACACACACACACACACACACACACACACACACGTGGCGATTGACTCCTGATTTCACGTCTGCAGGAAAAAAAAACGGAAGAAGGAAGAACAGATCGTCGTCCTCCTGCAGGGAGCTGAGCCTTCATCATCACCTTCATCATCACCTTCATCAGTGTTTCTGCTGAGTCATGGCGGGAGCTCTCAGGTACATAATTACATCAATCTTTCTCATTTAAATCATTCTTTGTTTTCTTGCTTTCCCCCTTTTTTACATGCTGTACCTATTAATGTATTATTATTATTCAGAGGGTCAGATACACAATAATTAAAAAGAAAAATATAGTTAATAAATAATACTTTAAAAAAATAACAAATGAAAATATAAATACATGAATAATTAAATTAAATAGACATTTAGGGGGGAAATACAGCAGATTATTTCATTTAATTTATCTGATAAAAGCACAATGAAAGACTAAACTAATAAAGTACGAGCTTTAATAAATGTTTGCGCATCTGGATTAGTTTAACCTGGTTTTAACATCTAAAGTTACTAAAACTGTCAGATGAATGTAAATACTAGAGTACAGAAGAAGTACCTCATAATTGTTCATGATACAGTACTTGAGTACTTAGTTATGTTAATCTGCATGAAACACATGAAGTAGTTCAGATTAGCCTCATTGTGCCCGACTACAGCTGTACAATAATAGATGTTTTATTAATCAAATCATTTAATTATTGTTTTATATGTTTTTTATTTGCACACACGAGACTTCATCAAATCCAGATAATGAATAAAAACAGAAAGAAAGAAAAACTACTATGTTTTGTAAAGTACATTTTCCTGATACAACGTAGATACTTTTACTAAAGTACATGAAGTGAATACTTCCTCCACCACTGAGTGAAAATAACGATGAAATAAAACGTGCGGTCCCCCTTCCACACAAACCAGTTCACAACCAGCTGGTTGAAGAGGTCTCTCCCTGTTTGCTGGTCTCTCTGGTGGATCCGGTTCTTTCAGGTCTTTGAGGGACTTTGAGGACCCGTTTGAGCCAAAGACCATATTTATATGATGAGGACAAAACATTGTTGTGATCGGTCTGAAGTCTCTGGACCAGATCAACAGTCACACTTTCATTGGTTTCTACTCTGTGAATGTTAGATTCAAAGAACACTTGGTTGTGTTTCAGAGTTACAGACGTTGGTCATGTTTTATCCTCAAATATGATGTAATATTTATTAAATATGATGAAATAACTACAATAAAACATTCCCCCCATTAGAGATGGTTTTCTCCGTGTTAATGATGAACTCTTTCCTCCGGTTGGTAGAAACTTGAAGCTGTTTCAGAGAAACAGAAGAAGTAGAATCACCTCCTGCAGAGGTCAGAGGCCACACAGAAAAACCCCGATCACAAACTTCCCCCTCCGGGTTTTCTCTCTAAATCTACCTGCCGTGGGTTTATGTTAATGAGGCCCCTCTGTGCTGCGTCCTGATTGGCCGCTGGTGCCCCAGAAGGGGGCTGTCATTCTTGCAGAAGGAGGCGGTTCAGATCTTATTAGATTCAGAGTCTCTGCAGTGAGGAAGGTTTTCCTCTGAGGCTGTAGAGCTGAGGAGAGACAGGAAGTCAGACCTGAAACCAACAGAGAGACGAGCAGAGAGGAAGCAAGGAGAGGAAGTAAGGAGACATGAAGCGTCAGGTCTGTGTCTCTTCTTTGTCCTTTAATCTGCTGCAGAAGTTCTTGTGTTCATGACGTCTGGACTCGTTTCATCGACTTAGATTCTCTGATGATAGAAAGTAAATATGAGAGCGTATGCAGACGACACACTGATCTATTGAACCAATCACTCACTACGGTCACGCTGATCTTCCAACATTGTTCTGATTGGATCAGAGTTTAGACTTAAACAGATTTTTCTGATTGGACATGAGAGCGTCTTCAGTTCTGAAGGAGTTCAGACTCGTTAACAAGTCAGAGTATCAATAAAGTTATTACAGTTCATCCTGAATGATGAACCAATGTTCATCACAATAAGACAGACAGACAGACAGACAGAAGGACATACAGACAGACAGAGAGACAGCTAGATGGACAGACAGACGGACAGAGGGACAGTCAGACGGACGGACGGATGGATGGACAGACAGATGTTATCATCCGTAGAGCCACACCGGTAGTTTTGCTGAAAATATTAAATATTTAAATATTTGTAGTTTTCTGTCTAAAAACTTGATGAAATCACGGCGTGTCTTGTTTTACACTTATAAATAAATATATAAGATAAAACATGATAATCAGTTTAACGTAAGTAATTATGTTTAAGTCAGGACGGTACTTCAGGAGAACTTTGATGTACTGAAGTATTTCTATGTTCTACTACTTTCTACTTCTCTTTTCCTCTTGTTCTTTTTACTGCATTTATCTGAGAGCGTTAGTTACTTTACTACTCATAATGTGCTCTCCACCAAATAATAATAATAATAATAATAATATATATTCAATTTACATTTCTTCACATTTAAAATGTAGACTTCTGGCAGTTAGAATGAGCTCCACCAGATCAATGATAGTAATAATAATCTGATTCTATAGCCTTCTACTGAGTACCTTTTAAACTTGTATTATATTTTGATGCTGAAACAGAGTATTTCTCAAATGTGTCTTTTTTATTCATAACAGAGGCGTCACATGTCAAATGTAGGTCAAGTTACAGAAATCCATCTGGATCCAATGTGCAGAACTAAATGTTGCTCACACTTCTTCTGTTTCCTGCTGCTGCTGCTTCTTCTTCTTCGTGTACGATCAACAGCAGCACAGTGACATCATCAACAGTAGCCCCGCCCCCCTCAGATCTGGAATTCTGGGGGTTTTCCTCAGCTCGGCCACTTCCAGGAAGTGACTGAAAACAGGCCGAGAGGAGGAGGAGGAGGGAGAGAGAGAGAGAGAGAGAGAGAGAGAGAGAGAGAGAGAGAGAGAGAGAGAGAGAGTC
>NW_022280502.1:3090-8439 GCF_004355925.1 Anarrhichthys ocellatus
GAGAGAGAGAGAGAGAGAGAGAGAGAGAGAGACTCCGTCATGTGAAAGTGAAACAGATTCATTTCTTCTCTCGTTCTTGTCGTTTGTTTGTATCATCGTGACTTTTACTCTTCATATGAGGGGATCTGAAGTGTTTCCTGTTTCAACCCTTTCACAATAAGACTGTTTGTTTGTGCTGCAGGATGACTGAAGCTCAGTTCATCAACGTCTACGACAACGACGTGAGTCTTTTCTCTCCTCAAACATTCTTACTGGTGGATGATAAGAGATATATATATATATGAGATATATATATATATATATATATATATATATATATCTCTTATCATAATACATCATAATGTTATATAATAATAGAGACTTTATGTTTGTTTTTATCAGAATCACTCTTCTCTCTTTTATTTGTATGTTTTCAGCTCTTTTTGTTTTATTCTGGTTTAAAACATTGAGTCACATTTATTTGTAATAATATCTTATAATATAATATTATTATTATTATTATATACTTTGTGCTGTATTTTCTGAAGGAAAAGTTCTGGAGAAATTGTTACAGATGATTTCACACAAACAGCTGTTCACCGCTCGCTGCCGGTTCTTGTGTTAAAAATGTCGCTTAATAATAAAAAAAACTGCGTTAATGCGCGATAAAATAATTGTCGGCATTAATGAATTAATGCGTTAACGTGATAATAACGCGATAACTTGCCCAGCACTATTATTTTCATGTTTGATCAACAACGTCTGTGTCCTCAAAGTTTAGTCTTCAGGTTGTTGATTCAGGTCATTGAACGTTACATCAGATTTATTAATTATTGATTAATTCTTTGATAGTCCGTACGGTGCGTTTATAAATGTTCATTTACAGTTTTTAGATGTTGAAAATATGTTTTTTTTCTTCAGCTGCAGATGAATTTGATGCCGTACGACTACATTCCTCCAGTGGACATAAAGACTGAGCCCTACATACCTGAGACAGGTACGCACAAATATACACTCATGTTCTCATTCACTGCCTCAAATACATGAGTCAGCTCTCAAACATAATTATATTTAAATCAGACGAACTCTGTTGATTCTGATTGTTAAATTAAACAATATTTGATGTTGTATTTGTTTCATTTCATCACATTTCCAATGTTTAAGTATGTAAAGCTGCCCATAAAGTAGAGCTAACGCTGAAGTTTATCGTGTTTTCTGAATAATACTCGGTACTCGGGATCCGGCCAGCACTTGTACCTGGAAAAAACACTGATAAAGTAAAAGTACTCCGAGATTGAAGAATCGTCACCATCAGCTGTTAAAACACTGAGAGAAGTTAGCTGTATCAAACCTGCAGGAACATTAGAACCTGGACCTTTTGTTTGAACCACCAGAACCTTCAGCCTGAAGCTCAGAACTAACTGAGTCTCACAATGTTCTAGAAACTCATCAAAGCTCTTTCTTTTTTTTGTGAACCTTTTAGAACGTCTAGTTTGTTGAAATGCAGTCTCTTCAAGAACCCCTGTTAGTATGTGGGCCATGGCATTCATGTTTACATAGAACCTCTTGAATCACCCTTAGTGTGTACCATAAAACTTCATGCAATGAATTCGTAATAGAATAATCTAGAACCTCTTGTTTGAGATAATATGAGCTTTGACCTCCTTCTACACTTGAGACCTAGACATTGTTTTTATTTCCAAGAACCTCTTCGTATTTGCATGTTTCTGAGAAACTCTCGCTGTACTTTGGAGAACCTCTTGTTTATGCCTGAAACGCGGGTTAAACTTTTTGAGAACCCTGTTTCAGAAGCATTGAACACAGACGAGCACTCATTACATTACAGTCATTTAGCAGACAAGTCAGATTCTATCACATTTCTACACCGTAGGCACAGCTACATTTAAGTGCCTTGCTCAAGGACACATCGACATGCGACCAGCGGAGGGGCCCAGCCGGGGATTGAACCACCGATCCTCTGATTGAAGGACGGCCCTGCTATCCACTCAGCCACACCAGGGGAACTGTTCTTAGAAGGATCTTTGGTGTAAACGTTGAAGAACCTTGTTTGTAGCGCTTAGTCTACTAATTTGTAGTTTTAGTCGTAGTCGACTAACATTTGAGTTTTCAGAACCTTGTGTGAGCAGCTGATAAATGTCTAGAATGTTCCGTCAGTATGTGGAACCTAAATGTTTTTGTGTCAACTAGTGCTGAGACATTTCAGAACCTCCTAGAACCTTAGACCTACAATGTGTAGACTCTTGAAGTACCTATAAACCTCTTCTTACTTATTCTAACAGAGGTTCTCACTATCTAGAACATCTTTAAGACTTCTCAGAGTCTTTGTCCAGCCCTCAGGTCTTTGTAGAACCTTATCTCGGGGTCGTTTTTGAGTCTTAACTACAGAGAGACACTCAAGACATTACAGATCTAACAATGACATGAACCAGCGACGGTTCTTGGTCGGCATCTTAACCGCCGATGCCACGGGGATCCCCCGACACCTGGAACCTTTTTGATGTTATGTCTCATTCATACCTGGAGAAAGGGGACATTTCAAGAAACTGTAAACTAGACTTTCTAGAACTAAATAATTAGGGAAACACCCTCATCTACTTTTTGACTTTTAAGTCCAGAACCCGTCAGTCATTAACTAAACTTTTATTTTGTGTTTCAGCTCATGGTCCTTACATTCAAATCATCGAGGAGCCCAAACAGGTGAGATCAACATTTTACTTCCTGTCTGTACCTTTAATTAGTGAGTTGTTGGCATTTAGTTTCTAGTTTCTACACTAAGTTTGTGGACCAGCTGCACTAAAATCAACAAATAGAAAGCAAGTAAAATTCAGGTTAAATGTTCAGACATTAAAAAATACTTTTCTTTCATAAAGGTGTCCCACAGGGATCAACATTAGGCCCCCTGCTATTTATAATATTTATTCTACAACTGGGGACTGCCACGTCCACATTTATGCTGATGATACCATCATCAGGCCTCATTTATGGATTAAAATGTGTTTATAACTCTTAAAAGACACAATGTCTGCATTTGATAAAGGAAAAGATGAAACTTTATTGATAACTGAGGGGAAATTTAGAGGAAAGATAAACTGATAAAGAGCTCTATGAATGAAATAAAATATACATACAATATTCAAATAACAAAACCGTAGACTGTTTAAATGAACAGTTCAAATATTAATATTTAAATATCAACCATACAGTATATTTTATATAAGTATGACTAATGAGCACAATATACATAGAAATATAGAACCAGTTTATTTAATATTACATTGCAGTCATTTAGCAGACACTTTTATCCATTCTATCACACCGTAGGCTCAGCTACGATAAGCATCTCGCTCAAGGACACATCGACATGCGACTAGCGGGGATCGAACCGCCACTCCTCTGATTGAAGGACGGCCCTGCTCTCCACTCAGCCACAGTCGCCCACTACTATAATATACGCACACTACACAATAAAGTATATTTAATAGTGCTGGGCAAGTTAACGCGTTATCGCGTTAATTAATTAACGCCGACAATTATTTTATTAGGTTTATTAGGACATTTTTAACACAAGAACCGGGCAGCGAGTCGTGAACAGCTGTTCGTGTGGCGTCTCTTCCTGTTTCCTTCACCTACATTCCCCTGGGTCCTAAGTCCCTCCATGTACAGCTTCTTATCACCCTCTATGTACCAACATACATTTATAACAAATACCACACATATTACGGTAATCAGTGTTGCATATGTGTCTGACCAAAATACCAAAAAAATAAAAGATTCATTTAAATTATTTTTTTAGTTTTTAAAGTGTTTTGTTTGTAATATGTATAAAAAGCATCATTTAGTTAAACATTTTAATCATTGCCCAGCACTAATATTTAATAAATAAATGATAATTCAAAAGCACAATAATAACAATATGTATCCATACAGTAGTATTATACAGTGATATAAGTAGTATAATGCAATGTAAATAAATAAATACTGGTCTGCAGGACTCAGTGGTGGTTCCCCTGTTCACTGTTGGTCCACATGTTACTGTAACAGTCACTTCCTTGAATCCAGGGTTTTCCCAACAGTCATAAAGCATCATGGGACTCAGTAGATGAGCACAAACAGGCTGCAGGAAGTCAGGGAATTTCTGCAGCTGAAAGTCATGTGACTTTGGGGACGCTGAGTCCGTATGCAAATCAGTTCTGTCAAAAGAAGAACCAGGTTTATGCAATCAGTGGATGTACAAATACAATGACTCAACGTCAATATTTGAGACGTATAACGGCCTTTTGCTTTCGACCAAATGTTCCCTCCTTTAAGACCAAACTCAAGAAATTTATTATTATTATTATTATTCATATTTAGTATATTATCAGTGGCTTTTAGTTGCCCTAAGTGGTTTTCAATATTTTACTACTTTCTTTTAATTTTTATAAACTGATCTCATAAGTTGTATTCTCTCTGTGATTTAATTTTGTGCACATATATTTATTGTTGTTTTGTTGCTTTTGTTCTTGTTAATTACTCACTGTTGTTGTGCCGTTCACTTTAACTTGTACGTTACTATAAACGAGGGATATAAATATAAACTTGACTTGTAATGAAATTGATCAAATATGAAGAGAGAAATCAGGTATGACTATAATCAGAAATAACATCGGCCAATGTTCCGCTCTCAGCAACTCAACTAACAGTGTAAAACACTTTGCAAACAAAGTTTACTAAATGTTTAACATGCTTGAATCACGAGTAGAACATTTCAAATTAAATAAAAAAATAATAGAACAATGTGAAAAGTTGAATCAAGTTCCCAATGCAACATACGGTAAAAGTTCATAAGAACGATAGTACTACTACTCATAATCATGAATTAGTTTAGAAACTGACAATGAAAAGAAAGATTGTAATAATGTTCAGAAGTACAGCATTATTTGGGATGAGAGCAACAAAGGAAAGACATTTAAAGAAATGTTTATTTGTAACAGATTCAAATCAATAACAGAAAGAAATGTTCTTCCTCTAAAGAAACTTACAGTATTTTCAAAATAAAAGTCAAGCCTGAGCTGCAAAGTAGGAGACATCAACTCAAAGTAAAACTGTGTTTGTTCTCAGAGGGGCTTTCGTTTCCGTTATGAGTGTGAGGGTCCGTCCCACGGGGGGCTCCCAGGGGCCTCCAGCGAGAAGAACCGGAGAACATACCCGACCGTGAAGGTGGGAAACACTCAACAGCTACACTCTCATGTTCTACCTGATATCTCTTTATACAGTATACATTAACAAGTAAAACATACCTCATAGTTTACATGAACAAGTAAAACATACCTCATAGTTTACATGAAGAAGTAAAACATACCTCATAGT
>NW_022280502.1:8449-10093 GCF_004355925.1 Anarrhichthys ocellatus
TAGTTTACATGAAGTAGTAAAACATACCTCATAGTTTACATGAAGTAAAACATACCTCAGTTTACATGAAGAAGTAAAACATACCTCATAGTTTACATGAAGAAGTAAAACATACCTCATAGTTTATATGAAGAAGTAAAACATACCTCATAGTATACATGAAGTAAAACATACCTCATAGTATACATGAAGTAAAACATACCTCATAGTTTACATGAAGTAAAACATACCTCATAGTTTACATGAAGAAGTAAAACATACCTCATAGTTTACCTGAAGTAAAACATACCTCATAGTTTACCGTAAGAAGTAAAACATACCTCATAGTTTACATGAGGAAGTAAAACATACCTCATAGTTTACATGAAGAAGTAAAACATACCTCATAGTTTACATGAAGTAAAACATACCTCATAGTTTACATGAAGTAAAACATACCTCATAGTTTACATGAAGAAGTAAAACATACCTCATAGTTTACATGAAGAAGTAAAACATACCTCATAGTTTACATATAGTTTTTACTTCTGCTGCAGCACAGTAATGTTCGGTGTCTCTGTCTCAGATCAATAACTACGTGGGACACGCCCGGGTGGAGGTCCAGCTGGTATCCCACACGGATCCTCCTCGTGTTCACGCTCATAGTCTGGTGGGACGTCACTGCACCGAGAACGGAACCTGCACGCTCGACATCGGGCCGAACGACCTCACCGCCTCGTGAGTATCCAATCACGTCTCTGCATTTTTACCAACACTTAGAATCACAACAAAACAAAGACTGTGACTTTCACACACCATACTGTGACTTTCACACACTATACTGTAACTTTCACACACCATACTGTGACTTTCACACACTATACTGTAACTTTCACACACTATACTGTAACTTTCACACACCATACTGTGACTTTCACACACTATACTGTAACTTTCACACACACTATACTGTGACTTTCACACACTATACTGTGACTTTCACACACTATACTGTAACTTTCACACACTATACTGTGACTTTCACACACACCATACTGTGACTTTCACACACTATACTGTAACTTTCACACACACCATACTGTAACTTTCACACACACCATACTGTAACTTTCACACACACCATACTGTAACTTTCACACACCATACTGTAACTTTCACACACTATACTGTAACTTTCACACACACCATACTGTAACTTTCACACACACCATACTGTAACTTTCACACACACCATACTGTGACTTTCACACACCATACTGTGACTTTCACACACCATACTGTGACTTTCACACACACTATACTGTAACTTTCACACACACTATACTGTGACTTTCACACACACCATACTGTAACTTTCACACACACCATACTGTGACTTTCACACACCATACTGTGACTTTCACACACCATACTGTGACTTTCACACACCATACTGTAACTTTCACACACACTATACTGTGACTTTCACACACTATACTGTGACTTTCACACACCATACTGTGACTTTCACACACACTATACTGTGACTTTCACACACTATACTGTAACTTTCACACACTATACTGTAACTTTCACACACACTATACTGTGACTTTCACACACTATACTGTGACTTTCACACACTATACTGTAACTTTCACACAC
>NW_022280502.1:10193-25917 GCF_004355925.1 Anarrhichthys ocellatus
ACTTTCACACACACTATACTGTGACTTTCACACACTATACTGTGACTTTCACACACAATACTGTGACTTTCACACACACTATACTGTGACTTTCACACACTATACTGTAACTTTCACACACTATACTGTAACTTTCACACACACTATACTGTGACTTTCACACACTATACTGTGACTTTCACACACTATACTGTAACTTTCACACACTATACTGTGACTTTCACACACACCATACTGTGACTTTCACACACTATACTGTG
The DNA here is from genome assembly GCF_004355925.1 of Anarrhichthys ocellatus. Classification (NCBI taxonomy): domain Eukaryota; kingdom Metazoa; phylum Chordata; class Actinopteri; order Perciformes; family Anarhichadidae; genus Anarrhichthys; species Anarrhichthys ocellatus. The sequence goes on from NW_022280502.1 coordinate 10,454, forward strand.
ACTTTCACACACTATACTGTGACTTTTACACACACTATACTGTAACTTTTACACACTATACTGTGACTTTCACACACACTATACTGTGACTTTCACACACACTATACTGTGACTTTCACACACACTATACTGTGACTTTCACACACTATACTGTGACTTTCACACACTATACTGTAACTTTTACACACTATACTGTAACTTTTACACACTATACTGTAACTTTTACACACACTATACTGTAACTTTTACACACTATACTGTGACTTTCACACACACTATACTGTGACTTTCACACACCATACTGTGACTTTCACACACTATACTGTGACTTTCACACACTATACTGTGACTTTCACACACTATACTGTAACTTTCACACACCATACTGTGAATTTTACACACTATACTGTAACTTTCACACACACCATACTGTAACTTTCACACACACCATACTGTAACTTTCACACACACCATACTGTAACTTTCACACACACCATACTGTAACTTTCACACACACCATACTGTGACTTTCACACACACCATACTGTGACTTTCACACACTATACTGTAACTTTCACACACACCATACTGTGACTTTCACACACACCATACTGTGACTTTCACACACCATACTGTGACTTTTACACACCATACTGTGACTTTCACACACCATACTGTGACTTTTACACACTATACTGTGACTTTTACACACACTATACTGTAACTTTTACACACTATACTGTGACTTTTACACACTATACTGTAACTTTTACACACTATACTGTAACTTTTACACACACTATACTGTAACTTTTACACACTATACTGTGACTTTCACACACACTATACTGTGACTTTCACACACTATACTGTGACTTTCACACACTATACTGTGACTTTTTAATGATTTTTATGACATCAAACTGAGTCAAACTGTCAGGTGTTGAAAACATAATGAACATAATGATAAATGTACAAAATATATAAAGACCTTATACAGTATGTGTGAAATGAGAAAATATATTTTACTGTTGTAAAATGTAAAATATTCTGATGTTGGTTGGTGATGTCACTTCCTGTAGATTCAGTAACCTGGGGATCCTCCATGTGACCAAGAAAGGTGTGGTGGAGGTTCTGGGCCGGAGGCTGAGGGATGAGAGGAAGAGACAGAAAGCAGCTCACTGTCACCTCACAGGTAGACTCACCTGACACAATACACTGTCACCTCACAGGTAGACTCACCTGACACAATACACTGTCACCTCACAGGTAGACTCACCTGAAAACAATACACTGTCACCTCACAGGTAGACTCACCTGAAAACAATACACTGTCACCTCACAGACATGAATGGTTTTAGCTTGACCTTTTTTCTCATTGTGTAATTTCATGCTACATATTTGATGTGTTTTGTTCTTGGAATCTTTGCTCCAACAATAAATCAAAAACACAACAAAGACCATTTCAACAGCTTCGACTTTCTTTGTGAAATCACAATAAAGACCAGAAAAGCTACACTTTCATCAGGATGTAGAAGCAAAAAATAAAACAATAAATATGAAACTAAACCTCCCGGACTGTCTGAGGTGTCCACGGAGGGTTTCTGACGCTCTGCTGTCGGTGTTTCTTCAGATTCAGAAGAAAGCGGCATCCTGAAGGAGGCCAAGGAGCTGGGGAAGGTGATGGACCTGAACATCGTCAGGTTAAAGTTCACCGCCTACCTCCAGGACAGCAACGGAGGGTACACCAGAGGGCTGAAACCCGTCGTCTCCAACCCCATCTACGACAGCAGTAAGTCCAAACGTCACACAATCTGACTGTTCACTCAAAGAGCTGCAACCAATTAGTGCCAACGCTTAGAAACCGTCGCTTTGAGACACTTTTAGTGACAATTAATACAAATTTGAATGCAGTACTTCCACTAAACTCTGACTACTTCACTGCTGGTACCGACACTCCACACTCCATTGATGAATCATGTTTTATATGCAGAGTCACCAAACGCCTCCAACCTGAAAATCTCTCGGATGGATAAGACGTGCGGTACGGTGCTCGGAGGAGACGAGATCTTCCTGCTGTGCGACAAAGTCCAGAAAGGTGAAAACATTTGACTTTAGCAAATGTGTAAATCAGACGAAATGATTGGTGGACGGTGGACAGAGGTTGAGGACTTTATTATAACAGGAGTTTTCCTCTCTGCTGCACGCTACAGATGACATTGAGATCCGTTTTTACGAGGAGGATGACGAAGGAGGCTGGGAGGCGTTCGGTGACTTCTCACCTACCGACGTTCACAAACAGGTACGGAGTTTTACTGTTTTACTGTGTGAGATGGGATCTTCCTGTAGATGTTTGGGATCTTCCTGTAGATGTTTGGGATCTTCCTGTAGATGTTTGGGATCTTCCTGTAGATGTTTGGGATCTTCCTGTAGATGTTTGGGATCTTCTAAATTAGAAGGCACTAATCTTATCTTTTTGAAACTAGCCTTTGTGCAGCAGAATTACACTTAAATCCAGGTTTCAGTGTGTTTGTGTCATCAGTGTAAATCTCATTCAGACAAACAAAGTGTTTATCGTCTCCTCAGTACGCCATCGTGTTCAAAACGCCGCCCTATCACAGCGCAGACATCAAGAGGCCCGTCACCGTCTTCCTGCAGCTGAAGAGGAAAAAGGCCGGCGACAGCAGTGACCCCAAACAGTTCACCTACATACCGCAGGTCCAAGGTCAGCCATAAACATCAGATGGAACAAATGCACTTCCAGTATGAGGTGTTCAGTACGAGGTGATAGGAGGATGTTTATCATTCCTCACCTGCTCACTCATAGAGGAACGTTTAGGACATGTTTTCAGGGTTTCCACTTCTGCTTTTATCACCTTTAATGTCAGAACTTTCTTCTCATCACCGCTCTCTTTCAGACAAAGAGGAGGTGCTGAGGAAGAAGCAGAAGCCACTGCCTCACTATGAATCCTGGCGAGGAGGAGGAAGAGGTGGAGGAGCTGGTGGATTTGGAGGAGGAGCTGGAGGAGGAGGTAGTCATTTAATTTAAGATATAAGCAATTTCCTCTGAAACACAATTATCTTCAAATTAGGGAATTATACGTATTCCTTATCTGGGTAAAACACTTTTCATTTAGCTTCTTGGGGTCTTCCTTTTAGATGTTTGGATTCTTCCTTTAACTGTTTGGGATCAAGCTTTAGCCGTTTAGCAGCTAACCATAACATTTTTATACTTGGCAAATTGGAAGTTCACTGTGGACTTTGTTTCACTTTTGCAGGATTCCAGTTCAACCAGCAGATGAATGGAGGAGGAGGAGGAGGAGGAGTTTTCTTCACTGAAGGCTTCACAGGCTTCAGTGGAGCAGGAGGGGCTCAGATGTCAGGCTCCAACCCTCAGACAGGGGTTCCCCAGCAACAGACAGACGGACAGACGGGAGGGCCAACTGGCTCGCCAGTACAACAGCAGCTGTTTCAGCTCGGTAAGCTACAAAGTCCTGCTCCGATTCTTTGCAGACGATGTGACGCTGCTTGTGTTAAAGGTCTAATTATTATTTAATCTTCTGCTTTGTGTTTCTAGCCGCCGCCCTCCACAGCAGAGCCTCTCAGAGCGCCAGACAGACGGCTGCTGCCCTGTTGCAGTACTGCAGCACCGGGGACGCTCGGGTCCTTCTGGCAATCCAGAGACACCTCTGTGGCGTCCAGGACGGCAACGGAGACACGTGAGATTTTTACTTCTTTTTTTTACTTTTATTTTTCTACAGAATGATCCAACATCAAAAAGACAAACATGTTTAAATTGATTCTTAGTGTTTTAAGTTTTATCATTTTCAAGATTTGCTCAAGGTTGGATGTTCTGATGTATTTATTCTCCCACAGTCCTTTGCACCTGGCCATCATTCACCAGCAGACAGGTGTGATCCAGCAACTGATTCACACGCTGCTCAGCAGCCAGCAGCAAAATATCCTCAACACAGCAAACCACCTCCGACAGGTTAGCATCATCAACGCTAACCACAGAGCACTCGACCTTAACTAACCATGAGAACTCATCTCAGTAAAGCTCACCACGTGCGACAGACAAATAACAATGAACCGAACTTAATACCATATTCACTGCAACTAATTCACCATAATGCAGCTAACTACCTTCAACAAGTTGTTAACTGCAAGCCAACAGAGCTCATTATATCAGAAATGTAGTCTCTCAACACGTCATTTAACTATGACACCAAAATGAAGCTGACTAACAGTAGCTAACTCCCTGCTAGCTCCTTGCTAACAAACTCATATGATTAACCACAACAGGTGTCTAACTTTTTCCATCTAAGCAAAGTTAACCACCTCCAACTAGCTAACTCTAAGGTTACTCGACACAGGCATCTACTGTAAATCCCAGGTAACTAGTAAGAACCCTCCATCTCACCGCCCACTATCTCCTTCCCCTGCAGACTCCTCTCCACCTGGCGGTGATCACCCGGCAGGTGAAGGTGGTGGAGGTGCTGCTGAGGGCGGGGACCGACCCCAGCCTGCTGGACAAAGACGGTCGCAGTCCCATCCACCTGGCGGCGCTGGCCGGAGACACCGCCACGCTCCGCCCCCTGTTGGCTCACCTGGGAGAACGCCACGCCCACCTGGTCAACACCCCCGACTACCACGGTGAGAGAGCGATTACCTCAATGCTTTATAATAATCATAACTGTGAAATATTTACCATTAACTGTATATTGACCTCTCGGATCTCTCTCGTCTCTCAGGTCTCCATCCTCTCCACCTGTCCGTGAGGAGGGACGGCGAGCGCTGCCTCCGCCTCCTGGTGGGGGGCGGAGCCAAAATCAATGCACCTGAGCAGAAGAGTGGAAACACTGCCCTCCACCTGGCCGTGAGGGAAAACCTGTTCAAGGTGGCCTGCACTCTCATCACAGAGGTACGACACACACACACACACACACACACACACACACACACACACACACACACCTGTACACACCTGTACACCTGCTCCTCAGTGACATCACAGTGTGACTCTCTCTGTTCGTCTGCAGTTGAAGGCGGACGTTAACGCGAGCACGTTTGGGGGAAACACACCTCTCCACCTGGCTGCCAGTCTGGGCTCACCGACTCTCTGCTCGATGCTCGTGGCTGCAGGTGAGAGGAAATAAAAACATCTGTTCAGTCGTCATCACTTCACCTCATTTCATCATTCTTCAGCAAAACAAATGATAAAAGAAACAAAATGACACAAAACTGAAAAAGCTTTCTAGCAAGTGTCCACTGAGTTCCACACACCTGTAGAGGAAGTACACAGATGTTTTACTTCAGTAAAAGGTACTAATACCACACAGTAAAAATACTCTGTTACAGTAAAATGTTCCTTCAGTAAACGTATGTCAGTACAATCAATCAAATGTAGTAAAAGTATTCAAACTGTGACTGTTGTATTATCATATATTCTTCACTATTATATTATTAACATTAATATTAATGTTATTATAAACATCTGTAGAAGAAGAACAAAGACAAACATACTTCCTGTTTCTTCAGGCGCTGATAAAAACGTGGAGAACGACGAGCCGCTCTTCTTCAGCTCCTCTTCAGATGAAGAGCTGGACGAAGACGAACCAATCAGAGAGCGGGAGGCCTGCTCTCAGCCAATCAACCCCCGCAAGAGACCGGCAGGAGGACACACCCCTCTGGACCTGGCCAAGTGCCAAAAGGTAGGTATCCTTTCAAATTAAAAGCACAGGACACATTCACACTGTGGAATCAATCCAGAGACAAAGATGATACTCATCTCCTCATCTCCTCACCTCACCGTCTCCTTTCCTCATCTCCTCTTGTCTCGTCTCCTGGTCCCGTCTCGTCTCATCCCCTCACCTTGTCGTCTCCCCTCATCTCCTCTCCTTGTCTCCTCTCCTCAGGTGAGGAACCTGTTGAACTGTGGACAGAGTCAGAGGTCGAGTCTTCACAGCAGTAAGAAGATGAAGCCGAGCAGCAGTGAAGGTTCGTTTTTTATTTTAAACTTAAACTAAACTTCTGAAATAAAGACGTTGACGATGAGACGACCTGTCGGTGTTCCAGAGGTTGAACCGTCGGGGATGGACGAGGACACGCTGTCCCGGCTAGTGGAGCTGCTGAGTGTCGGAGACGTTCCATGGAGGAAACTAGCAGAGAAGCTGGGGATGATGACGCTGACTCACCTTTACCTGGACAGTCCCACGCCCTGTCACCAGCTGCTGCAGCACTACCAGGTAACATGCTACACCTGTCTCACCCGTCTCTGGTGTCTCACCCGTCTCTGGTGTCTCACCCGTCTCTGGTGTCTCACCTGTCTCTGGTGTCTCCAGCTGGGTGGAGGTCCAGTAGAAGGTCTGGTTGAAGCTCTTCAGTCTCTCGGTCTGACAGAAGGAGTCCGACTGCTGAGGACCAGCGAGCTACGAGACGACAAACTCAGCACAGGTAACGCAGCCTCTCTCTGCCTTCATAGAACACATTAATACTTCACACATTAAATTTATATAAATACTTCATGAGATCATGTGTTAAAGCTCCACGTCAGCAGTTTGTCTCCACATCATGTGTTAATAAATCTGCAGCCACTTTCACCTCATGTTTATTGTTATTGTCCAATCAGATGCCACGGTCGACAGCGGCTTCGGAAGCCAGCCAATAGAAGAAGAGGAGGAGCCGCCTGTGGCCAATCAGTGACGAGCTGGAAGTAAAATCCGGCACGGTCATCTCATCCTGCGGTGGACCGGGACTCTGTTGGGAACCGGGACTCTGCAGGACTGGACTCTAATGTTGGTCCACACGGACTCAGATTCACAGAACCAGAAATATTTTACCATAAAAATGCCTTTTACGGTAAAATAAATATATTTAGAGTTCATGTTTTTAGTTGTTTTGTTTATGTTTCATATTAACTTATATTTTGTTTTTCTTGTCGTTAGAGTTTATTTCTGTGGTTCTGATCAGCTGTGGAACATTTGATCTGAATTATTATTGTTTACGAGTCGTGTCACCTCGAGCTTCTTCATAGGAAAGTTGTGGGATTTCCAATTTTACGTCTGAACTGGAACGCAGCATGTCAGTTTATGAAATACTTTCATCTGATGAAGAACAAATGTTTTAAATGTTATGAAAGACAAACAAAACTGGTGTCGTGTTCATATCGAGACAAATAAATGATTTAAGAGCTCGAAATGTTTCAGTTTTTACGTGAAATTAGATTTTATTTTCAACGATATGATCCGTTAAAATGATCAGTTGATTATAAAAAGTTCTTTGAGAAATTTTAACCAAAAGTCAAAAATGTTTGTCTTAAAAATGTGATAATAAAGCAGTTAAATTACTTATTTAGTAAAAGTATTTTAATAAATAACTTAATTTTTATTTTTTCCGTTTAAAATGTTTTCATGAAAACATTAAGTGAAAGTTATGATTAAGTCGGTTAATACAAATTATGAGTTTGAGCTTTAGATTAAATTAATGAAATAAACGGTTCATTGAGTCTCAGATCAAAGAGTTTGATTATTTAGACTTTTCAGTTTTTACTTCTTAAACAATAATAAACTATTAGAATGTTTTATTGACGATTAATTATCCTTGTTTCTCCGTGAGTCCAGCAGAGTCCGTCTGTGTTGTTATTGTGTATTCGTGTGTTTCTCAGCCTGGAACTGAAACATGAATTAAGGAGACACTAAAGCCGCCCCGTTAATAAAAAGGACTCCGAGACTCTGAGTGTTTTCAAAATGTTTTTATTTGTGCCTCTAAGCCTTCAGAATGATACGAACATGTCGGTTTGTGTTTCACTACGACCAAAGGAAAGCTCACAGGATGAGGACGGTGTGCAGCCTGAAGCCTCCACAGGAACTAGAGTCAGAATAAATAAAGAGGAGGACTGTTCAACGTCTGAACCGATGCTCAGTATGGCTTCTGGATGTGGACGTTTATTTACACGCGTTGGGACGAAGAGCGTAAAGCGGCCGTGACTTTTAGACGTTTGCACAGAGAGATGAGTGTTACTGGATATTACAGTTAAGCAAAGAGCCTCCTCCTCCTCCGGTGAACGAGGTCTGAGAAGGTCCAGTTCTTAACTTCAAAGAGACTCCGGGACATTTTGAAAGTGGAGGTTTGGTCCCAATTTAAAACCATGATGGGAGTTCACGAGACCTGCATCGAGACAAAGACTTTCGTAAAACCGTCTCAGTGTCATTCATCGGGAATCGAACCTGAGCTGCAGTCAAATAGTCCAAGAAACTCCCAAAATAATCCTGATCACAACCTCATGAGGACAAGAAAGGATGTTAAGGAGGATTCATAAGGACTTAGGAAAAGGCGCCGACACTAGGCGGGCTACGTGAACACGAAGCAGCAGTTGGACGTTATTGAACGTGGGTCCAAGTCGCAAGGCATTGTGGGACGGCATCATCTCCTTTAGGAGATAAGAAAAGGAAGCTTTTGAAGAACCTTTTCACTAGCATGCAGGGAAACTGGTGCAGAGCCGAAGAAGGGAAGAGAAGAAGAGTTTGGTTGTGACCTGAAGCTGAACAGACAGACGGACTATTGGACTGCAGCCCTGGCGTCGGCTGAATGGATTAACGAGCCTCTGGTCCACCATCCAATCAGAGCCGAGCTCACAGACGATGCCTCTTCAGAGACTTAAAGACTCGTCCAGCAGCTCCTTCTAGGAGATCTTCAGTGTGGTCCGGGTCTGAGCCGCCTCCAGCCAGACTACAGAGTCCTCAGTCTGTTGGACTGGATGTGGATCGTTAAGAGACCTCCTTGGTTTCAGTTCTCTCAGTACCTTTGAAATGTGCAGTTTAAGACTTTCTAAGAGAACCAACCAAAGCTGGACCAGACTAACTCCTGGAGGACCATCAGTCCATCAGCAACAGTCCAAACGTTCAGAGAGTTGAACCTGTTGGAGGTTCCAGCTGTTTGTGCATCATTTAAACATTCAGGATTAATCGTCATATTTCAGTTCTCTTCCTCTCTGCTGCCACCTGGTGACCGCTTCCTGTCCTTACATCTGGTTCCTGTTGAATCTCATGATGACCTCACAGGAAGTGAACCAAAGATGACTGAATCAGCTGATACATGATGTATTATTATAGATTATATGAACACATCAATGATGTGATTCATATTGTTCTGCTTCATGAGTACTTGAAGTACTTCTCCCTGCTGTTTGTACTCTGATCTCAAACCAGGACACAGACTCTGGAGACCTCAGGGGGCAGCAGGAGGGAGCTGCATGAGGAAGGACTGCATTACCCAGAAAGCCCTGCTGTCTGACAGCAGAACAAGATGGCTGCAGCTCAAGGTGAACGTTTAAGAGAAGAAGAAACAAACAAAGTGGACGGATTCATTCAGGATTCAGGTTCCAGCAAAGACAGGAAGTCCATGAAGGACCAGAGACACAACAGGTCTCCAGGTATCTTATGAATTATAGATGATGAGAGACGACGTGATCGATCGTCAGAGCTTCTGTCACACAGAACAATGAAGAATATAGGTTTTAAATATCACCGTCTGTAAATGTGATGAAATGTAATAAAGAACCTTAAAACTATTATTATTATTAATATCATCTCATGGGAGTTCATTCTAATGATTCATATTGTTTGTTTATTATATATAAATATATAATGAACTCAGTCTGCTGATGAAAGGTTGACTTATTCATATTTGATGCTCAGTTTCAATGATCATCTTCAGCCTTCAGATAGTATTCACATAACACAGTACTACACTGAGTACACACAGTACTGCTGTGAGTACTCAGTGTATTACTGTGAGTACACACAGTACTGCTGTACCCCCCCCCTACCGGCAACAGTCCCACACTCTGTCTGTCATATCTGGTCGCCATGGTAACCCACCCCCCCACTTTGCTGCAGGAGTTCAAAACAACATCAAAAGTACCGACGAAGTGTTTGAGTTTCATTTAACAAAATAAAAGTCCCCTTACTCTGAAACTTTGATGATTGGATGAGAAATAAAACCTTGTTTGTGTTTCCTGAACGTTTCAACTCGTAAAAAAAAAATACAACAACGCTCTCTGCTCGTCGTCCTCGTAGACGAGCTCTCATCTCCCACAGACCTCGAACGTCTCGGCTGGAGGAAAGTCCCCTGAGCCAATCAGAATGTGACTGAACAGAAAAGGTTTAAAGGACGATGTCAGCCTGCTACCCATGATGCATCCTGTCCTTCATGATGCTTCATGTCCTTCATGTCCTTCATGTCCTCGCCGCCTTACGGCGCCACTTCCTGTTTCTGCGGCTCTGGCTGCTGGTTGTTCCCGCCGCCGTTCTTCTTCTTGCTTCCCTCTTGGGCGTCGGTCCTGGAGGACGAGGACGAGGTGCCCTTGAGGCTCTTGGAGGTCTTGGCTCCGCGGGTCTTGTCCTTTTGGGCGGCGTCCTGAGGCAGCGTGGGGCTGGAGTGTGCCCTCTGCAGGCCGCCGTCGTCAAACAGCCGCGACTCGAAGGCCGACAGGTCCTCGTCTCCGCTCGCATGCTTGGCCCGCAGCAGCATGGCGTACGTCCCGTACCGGGTTTTCTGTGGACCGGGACCGAGACGAGACACATCAGGAAGTCTCTCTTTAATAAAACTTTATTAACAAGAACAAACCTTTAGAAACAACCACTGCTCATAATGAGACGATGTTTTTACTCTGTCGTCACGTCTCCTCTCGCCTGTACAAACATCCCATAATATGACTCCTGTTTGTTCATTTACGTCTAGATGTCATGTTGAGTGTTGATGGAGATGCTACAATGTTAGCTTAGCATAGCACCGATCAAACCAGACTCCATTCAGTTTGTTTGTCGTCTTGAGGACAGAAATAAAAGATGAATTCAGACTTTTTACAAGTTATCATCATGAAGACGTTATGTATCAGAGCGTGTTTAGTGTTCTTACAGCTGTAGTGAACAGGAGACACAGTGGGACTCATCAATGAGACCCACGCAGATCCTCGGAGGATGTTATGTGAATAAAGAATATTAATAATAATTTAGAATCATTTCAATGAGCTGCATTGACTTTGTACGTCTCCTCTAATAACTCGCTGTAACTGGTGTTTGGTGTGAACGCAACTCAACCTCGAGCTCTGAACTAAGATCAGCTTCTACGTTTAAATCCTCTCCAGTGAAACGTCTCTGAGATCAGAGTGATGTCTTCAGATGACCTGTACGCACTGAGCTCAAACATAAACCATAATCTTGTGATGTTGCTGCTGTTCTGAGTCTGTGAGGTGAAAGTGAAGACGCTCTAAACGACTTAAGGGACAGTAGTGATGTTTAGAAGCTTGTATGAGGTACTTCTACACAGTCAGTGTACTACTACAGTAGACGGAGCAAAGTAATCAGTTATATTTATTACATTCACCTTTGAGTCAGACAGCCCTGACTGTTATCTGTGCTCTACACAGACACAGACTGTGTTTGTGTCGTTGTGAGACTTGAACTGAACTAACGGGACGTTCTCTGCAGTACTTTGTTACGCTTTTCTTCCAGAGAACAGAGCAAAGTGCATTTAGACTGGATGTAAAGCTGCTCTTCTATGATCACACCTGACGAATCAAACTGATGGACTGACGCTCACGAATAACTACAGCCGCAGTAATCTGCTGCTGGTCCGTCCTGAGATTATACAACAACATATTAGTCTCTATTAAAATGATCTCTGATCAGCCCGTTCTGCAGTGACTCACCAGGAGACAACCTCCGCTTCAGTAGAGGGAAGTCAGAGCTTCACGTGTTAAAGCTGCATTCTCTCTAGTGCCCATCAGGGGGCGACTGCTCCAGTTGTAACTTATTTAGCCCCTCCCTCTTGCATCTAGCCCCTCCCTCTCACGTTCAGCCCCTCCCTCTCGTGTCTAACCCCTCCCTCTTGTGTCTAGCACCTCCCTCTTGTGTCTCTTCTGGTTGTTTGTCATGAAGGAGGGACATTTGGACTCGAAAGCTGCAGTAACTTTGCGTCTGTCCTTGTACGTCTGAATGTCCACTACAGACCATAATATCCTGTACCGTTACCATGGTTACAGTGAAGGTGTCCTCCCCTCTGTGAAACATACCTCGAACTCGAGGTACTCCTGTCGGAGTTTCTGCTCCTCCAGCTCGCGACCTTTCACCTTGAGGTCCGGCGTGGAGGCCGTGAGGTCGGCCAGCTCGGAGGAGACCGCCCTGAACCGGTTCTCGTGGGATTTGACCTGCTCTTCCTGTCGGGGGGGGGGGGGACAGACGTGGAGAGACTCAACAGACGTGATCACGGACGCTGGGACTCTTTACCTGAGGAGGATCTGGAAGGCTGAGGTCTGTACCTGGGACAGTTTGGTGTTGGATCCCAGCAGAAGAGGACGGCTGAACCTCTTCTGGGACCCGATGGCCGCTGGGAACGGGGGGGCGGAAAACATGGCCGCCACCACGTTGATGCGCGTGATCCACGACTGCATCTGTTCTGCATTGCTGAGGGCACAAGGAGGAGACCACAAGGGTCTTCTGGTTTAGTGGACGGATGGACGGAAAGACAGACAGACAGACAGACAGACAGAGCCTTACGGAGCCTGCAGCAGGAAGACTCTCCAGTCGGCCGTCCTCAGGTAGAAGACGTTGGGTCTCTTGCTGTAGTCGGCTGCTCTCATGGCCAGAGAGTGATGGATGGAGACGGCGTTCTTCACGTCCTCCTCCGTTAGCTCGCGCTCCGCACGGAACTCATCCTGTCAGCCAATCACAGAGCGGCGTGATATCAGTCAGCCAATCACCTTCAAACCTGCTCCAACACTCACGAAGTCAACTACAAGTCCCAGAAAGCATTGTTTTCGGGACTAAAACAAATACCTCTTTATGTTTTAGTTAGTTTTTATATTTCTACAAACCAAATTATTCCGCAAAGATAGAAAGTTCTTCCAGCCGATGTCGTCTACAGTGTTACTACTAGGGATGGGTATCGTTTGGGTTTTTTCCGATACCGGTGCCTAAACGGTGCCTGAACCGATACTTAAAAAAACGATGATTGACGACATTAAAAGGCTTTTTTTATTGCCAAGGCAAAAAAATGTCTTCAAATTGAACAATATATTAACTGTTTAAAGTATACTATAAATATAAATAAATACAAAACACTTGGCTTCAAACTACAGCTTCAAACTTTTTAACTTCAAACTATGAACAATATATTAACTGTGAACAACAGTTTACAGTATACTTAAATAAATATAAATAGACACACACACACTCTGTACACACACTACAGCTTCAAACTTCAGCAATTCTTTTGCAGAAATATGAGCATATTTGCCTTCTCTGGCAAAATACGACACCTCTCCTGACTAATTTTATTTTACCAGTTGGTGGCGGGAATGCGCCAATTCATCATTTGCCAACCGCCACTACACCTCAAGGAAGAAGAAGAAGGTTTCGCGTGCCTGTGGATGTTGTGCTTATGAGCGGCAGCGCTAAGTACCTGGATGTTGATGGAGGAAGTCAGTAGCCTGCCAGCCGTTTGACAGATCTCGTTCTCGTTTTTTTTTAAAAATAAATCATGGCCGAAGCTTCGCCAGAATGATGGAGGGGTTTGTTTCTAAGCGCGCACGGCTCGTCCGGTTGTAATAATACTGTGAGTGAGGAGCGGAGGACCGAGGCTCTCGTTACCTGCTGCCAGGATGGAGTCATCAGAGTAGTGTAAAAAAAGTATTTCAATTGGCTCAGGCACCGAAAGGAAGCACCGAAATCTGCGTTGCGTTTCGGTAGGTACCGGTTGTATAGGAACTGGTGCCATATTAGCACCGGTTTTCGGTACCCAACCCTAGTTACTACACTAACTCATCATGTTTTCACAAAAGATGACAAAGATAATTCATTCATAGCCAGTTTATACACAGGGCTGAACAAGGAAGTTTAAATATAGAAGAAATAACTGAAATATTAAACACAAAAACTAAATATATTATATGTAGAAATAAAGACAAAATATGTCATTGAAACATGAAAATATTCTATCATGATGTAAAATGGAACTTCCTGTTTTCGATGATCATGTTTCTTGGTTATGTGGGGAAACTTCTGAGAGTAAAAACAAAGTATGAGGACAGAAAGACTTGTTTGACCCACATGGTTTGTCCTGTTCTCACATCCCATCTGGGACGAACACAGTTAAAAATAGACACTTAACGTGGAGAGGCTGCCATGTATGAAACAGCGGGACTGCTGGGACACGCAGTTCAGATGTTTACCTTCTGCAGGTAGAGCACCAGACCCTTCAGCATCGCGTAGAAAGACTTCCACCCCCTCTTACCCCGAGGAGCTGGGAGAAACAAGGCATCATGGGATATATCAGACATCAAGAGATGTGGCTTTAAATGTCCGTCGTCCTGGGCCTCAGAAACGTCAGCTAATATACTGTGTGTATATATACACACACACACATTATGACTATAGTTGCTTGGTGAAGGTAAATTCAGGTGTCGTCTGTATAATATTATTGTAATAATTAATAGTTTTGCTTCTCATGGTAAAGAGATGAGGACCCAGGATGGAGCCTTGGGGAACTCCACACATCACGAGTTCAGATACATAATGTATGAATTCAGACTAAATAGTCCCTGAAGGTAGAGACAGAGCACACCTCCTTTTCTATTGTTCTATCGCCACAACATCAACAAAACACGCTGGTTATGAAGAAGAAGCAGAAGAAGTTAAAGTAGAAGAAGTAGAAGAAGAAGAAGAAGAAGCAGACAAAGAAGAGGTAGGAGAAGGTAGACATACTTCTCTTCCCGTCGGGGTCGGCGTGGACTTTTCGGACCAGGAAGCCGCTCTTGTAGAGCTCTCCGTCGGCCTGCTGGTCGACGCCCACCAGCGGGTTTCCTCCACTGCCCAGTCTCCTCATAGTGTGGGAGGCGGAGTCTGTCCGGACCTCAGCCAGCTCAGACATGGACTTCCTCAACTCCTCCTCATCTCTGAGGAATGAAACATCACTTATCATTGTGGTCTGATTAACCTCCGATTCAACATCTCCTGTCCTCACATAGTTAAGTCATATTTAAGTCATTAATATGTCACCTTTTAAAAACCAAATAGCTGCAGAAGATTAAATACCTGAAGAGATGAAAGGCTGAACATGAGGGAGGACAGATGCCTGTGTGTGTGTGTGTGTGTGTGTGTGTGTGTGTATATATGTATAGATAGATAGATATAGATATATATCTATATCGTTAAATATATATGTGTGTGTGTATATATCTATATCGTTAAATATATATGTGTGTGTGTATATATATATATATATATAAAAGTATATACGTGTGTGTGTGTGGGCGTTGGGATGCTGACCTGTAATTACAGTGAGGAAAGAAAGCAGGGAGCGGTTGCCATGGCAACAGAGGCTTAAATAAGAGTCTGGGCAGCAGACACACACACACACAGTACACACACACACAGTACACACACACACACACACACAGTACA
>NW_022280502.1:26017-30208 GCF_004355925.1 Anarrhichthys ocellatus
ACACACACACACACACACACACACACACAGTACACACACACAGTACACACACAGTACACACACACACCAGATAAAAACAGTCGATGGTTCAAACTCACATGGTCCATTGAAGCTTCTCGTTCTTGATGGAGCTGTAGAGAGTCTGCAGAGACAACACAGTCAGTAACGCGCGTGTGTTGTTTGTACTGTGTGTGTGTTTGTACTGTGTGTGTGTGAGAGCAGCGTGTGTGTCTGTGTGTGTGATGGATTATTGACTTTCCTTTAAACAAACAGAGTCGAGACTTTAATCTGCAGAAATAAACAAACTATTTTGTGTTCGTTCAGAAGATTATTTATCTAATTTATTTTTGAACTCACTTTCATGTTTTCTGTTATTTGTATTATAAAGATTTAAATTAGTGATTTTATCATTTATCTATATTTCATGATTATGTTACAAAGCATCATGGTCTTTTAAAATAAATAAATAAACACGAACACTTCAGTTCACGTCAGATGAAGAAGGTCATCCGATCGTTAGTGATTTTATATCCGACGCTGAAGCTACTTAAACCACAGCTCAGTGTGTTCATTCTGAACGTTATGCTCTGTCTGCACACGGCCCTGCAGCCTCCTGTATCATAACTGTATCATAACTGTACTGTAACTCAGTTTAGTTCCACAGAACATTTAAAAACAGAGCTTTCCACTCGATGCTCCATTAAAGATGTAAAAAGGTGCAAAAGAGGAAATAAAACATAATTTAATAGAATAAAAGAAAAGTTAAAGGAAGCGAGGAGTTTGGAGAAACATTTTAAATTAATAGTATTAACTCTTTATTTATTGTCCCAAATATTTCAATAGATTCTTTACTATTTTTTGTATTAACAAATTACAATTTGAATCATAGTTCAGATTCTTAATGAACTTTCATGAATAGTAAAATAATCTCCCGTTGATAATAGTTTGAGGTATCGGAGGGATTTCACTCTCAATGTCGGCACTTTGCAGTTTTAAGCAACCGTCAAAGAAAGTTCCTGAAGATGTTTCAAAATAAAAGCCTTCAAGCATGGTGGGCTTTTAATGTGAAACTAAGGAAGTGTCCAGCTGTGCAGGCAAAATAAATGTTTCAAATCAGATCTGATCGTCTTCCATCGATCAAACTATTCAGAGTGAAAATCAGGAGCCGATCGATTGTAGAACCGTTAAAAAACAACAAAGAAGTGACTGGAATTCATTATTTCAGTACTAGTCTGTGAGGATGAATTTAGATTCATTAAGATGTGACATCAGAAAAAGATCAACAACCTCCAGCCGATCACAACCAAACGTCAGAGTAGAACCAAACGGAAACATTCACACAATGAACTCCGTTTGTGTCACTTCTGCTGTTAAGCTGCTGACAATGAAACTCAACACTTTGTGTTGTTTCACACAAAGAAATGAAAAATAAGTTTGATGATGTTAGAATCAGATGAGATGAGATGACATTTAAATCACAGTATGAACATTATCTTTTCCTTTCCTTGTACTTTTATTGTGAAACTTTTGCAGGCAAAGTTGAGTTCTCATCTACATCTTAACACTTCCTGCACAAATGTTTCACAAAGTAAGTGATTCAAAAGCATGACAGGATAATGAAATATGAGGAAGTGATGATGTTAAGATGAAATGATGAAAACAGTCCTTCAGCAGCTCTATGGACATTCCTTATGCTTTTATTGTGATACTTTTGCCCTTCGGACATAGTCATTCCCTTTTCTTTGGCTTTTATTGTGAAAAACCTGCATGTAAAGTTGAAGTTAATTGAAAAAGAATAAACTGAAGTAGAGACAAACTTGAAATAACTAGCGAATAGAAACTGTTTTATGAAACGGAGAAAGTGTTTTGAGTGCGATATGATGTGTCACCATGCGTCACATGGTGACAGGAGGACGTAACTGTAGGTATCATGTGGTGTGAAACGGTGACTGGTTTTAACTTGTTGGTGTCTGGAACCTTTATGTTCTCTGAAGAACGTTGGCTTCTCTTTGTGTCTAAACCTCACGTTCTGTCAATGAAAACGAATGCATTCAGAGAAACCAGCTCCAGGTTCTACCTTCTTCTTGCGGCTCTGCCGGTGCTGCTGTCCGTCCTGGGTTTTCCCCAGCAGGTCTGGGAAGGCCAGCGGTTTGAGTGAGCGGGAGCGGGGGGTTCTGGGATACCTGAACGGGTCCGTGTCCCTGGAGTCCCGCCCGCTCCGGACCGAGCAGAGCGACCGCGACCGCATGCGGCCCGACGAGTGGATGCTGTTGACGCCAATCATCTCAGAATCTGAATCGAAATCCGACTGAACTTCAGGGAAAAAAACAGTGAATCCAGCAAAAAAAAAGAAGAAGAACTTGTAAATGGAGCAGAGTCTGATGGTTCTGGTTCTGGACTGACGGCGTCCTCAGTGGAGCTGTTGCATTATGGATCCAGCTCTACTCATGCATCACAAACACAGCAGCACTTCATCCGGCTTCAGGTGTTCGGAGCCGAGACTGGAACCTGCTTCAGACGCTTCTACGTTTGAATGAATCGTATGTAATAAAGTGTTTACATGAATCTGCTGTGAGATTCGTCCTCAAGGGATTTTATAAACGCTGATGAATTCGTATTTTAGCAACTTTTGATAAAATCTAAATACAGTTCAATTATATTTTTTTAAATAAAGATGAATTAAATCTTACGCCGACCAACAGTCAGGAATGTAAAGATGTGCTGACATGAAACAGCTAATTGGTAAAAAAATTATGAAAGAAAAAAATGATCTAAAAGACGTTTTGTTTTAAATTATGTATATTTTTCGTTGGCAACTTCCTGTTCGCTTCACGTGAAACAAGTGTGAGAGTGTGTGTGTCTGTGTGTGTGTGTGTGTGTGTGTGTAATCCACTGTTTAGAAGCAGTGATGCGCATTTCATCCGCTCACACTCCTGCAGGAAAAAACAGCCCAAAACAAAACACTCAAATCAAAAAAATATCCAAACCACAACTCTGATCTTCTTCTTCTGCAGTTTCTCCAGAAATGTGAGATTTTAAAGTGTCTGCTGAACGCAGGCGGAGGAGGAGAATCCCTGGACTGCAAAATATAAAGCTGCGTGACGGAGGAAACGCATCAGCAGCATCGACAAAAACATTCACCACGAAGAGCAGAGAGACGGGGAGAGAGAGCACACCCACACATGGAGAGAGAGAGAGAGAGAGACAGACAGACAGAGAGAACCCCCAAAACTGACGTCAGCTTCCTCCTGGAGACGCCACAACCGAGTGGAGATGGAGGGATGAAGGAGGTAGAGGGAGAAGAGAGGTGTGAGCTGATGGGGGAGAGGAAAAAGAGGAGTTTATCCTGTTGCACTCTGTGTACCAAAAAAATCCTCCTCAGATGTTGATCTCTTCGTCCTCCAACTTCATTCTTCTTCTTCTCCTCCTTTGCTTGTTGTCGTCTTCGTCCTGCAGGAGAATCCCTCCGTCAGGTGAGCTCACTCCTCCTCCTCATTTATTCCTCCTGTTCTTCTCTCTGCTGAGACTCTGAACTGTTGAGGAGCGATGCCCGCCCCCTCTCTCCCTCTCTCCCTCTCTCTCTCTCTCTCTCTCTCTCTCTCTCTCTCTATGCGCATTTTCTCTCTGCAGCAGCAGCCAATGAGAGCGCAGGGACAGGACCTTTGGCCCCTCCTCCTGCTGTCAATCAGGGAGGATTCACAGAGCTGAATCAGAGATGTTCAGCAGAAAAAGACCCAGAAATATGTAAATCATGACTCAGCGATATCTGAATGATGACATATTTAAGTTAAATCTATAACTTAATATAATAATGCTGTTTTATTTCAGCTTTGTTTAAACAGGTACATTTCATATGTTGAGACAGTAAAAGACCGTTTACACAATAAAATGTCATTTATATCTAATATTTTACACTCTCCTGCCTATATTTAATGTATGTGTGTGTGTGTGTGTGTGTGTGTATATATACATACATATATATATATACACATATATACACACATATACACATATATACACACATATATACATATACATATATACATATATATATATACACATATATACACACATATATACATATATATATATACACATATATACATATATATATATACACATATATACATATATATATATACACATATATACACATATATATATATATACACATATATATATATATACACA
>NW_022280502.1:30218-30391 GCF_004355925.1 Anarrhichthys ocellatus
ACACATATATATATATATACACATATATATATATATACACATATATACACATATATATACACATATATATATACACATATACATATACACATATACATATACACATATACACATACATATACACACATACACATATATATATATACACATATACACATATATATATATACACA
>NW_022280503.1:0-23449 GCF_004355925.1 Anarrhichthys ocellatus
ATGAGAGAATGAAGGAGAAAGCTGGTGCATGCGTGCGTGCGTGCGTGTGCGCGCGCGCATCTAAAGCCTGATATATCTTATTCCTCTCAGCTCGTCAAACTAGTAAATTGGAGCCTCTTCAGCGGCGTCTGCCGGATGCCCAGCTATTGTCCAGAGAACATGCAGCATGCACTACATTGGCTGTGTTAATTGTTATGAAGGAATGTGTCTAATCTCCTCATGTCTTCATGCAGTCACTAAAGCGGATCAAGCGGTCGGACCGTCGAGGTGCAGAGTCGGTGACGGAGGAGAAGTTCACAGTTCTGTTTGAATCCCAGTTCAGCGTCGGGGGCAACGAGCTGGTCTTCCATGTCAAAGTAATCAGAAAGGACATTTGACCTTTTTTTTTTTTTTACATCTAAACTGGCTATCTTGCTCCGTTATTGAATGGTCAGCTGTACTCCTTGGCCATCGGCTACTGATTTCATCTCCACTGTCTCGATCTCCTTTGGAAGACTTAAGATACTTAAATGAAATTTCTATGATGCATTACATTAGCCGTGTATTAATAAATGATCCGTCACTGTCCCTCGTCTGTGACCCGCAGACCTTATCGCTGCCTGTGGTAGTGATCGTCCACGGCAGTCAGGACAACAACGCCACAGCCACTGTCCTGTGGGACAACGCCTTTGCTGAGCCGGTGAGTTGGCTGCTCATGGATGTTTCCCATGAAGACCTTTTTATACCTTCCCATGTCAGGTGGTGACTGCAGCAAGTAATGGTTCCCCCTAATCTTGAAAAAGTGCTGATGAAGGTCTTGAAATGCCACATATCTGGATTTTGACTTTTTGTTTTCCTTAACTCTATACTGAACATATATACTGAACATATTATTATACATTGTTACTCTGAATGGACAGCTTGTTGTGTTTTTGTTAAATCGTGTCTGTTACAATTCAGAGTAATCTCCCCATATCTTTTAAAACATCAGTCAGTGGTGTATGTGGTGAGAGACGGCTGAACAAATATACTAAATCTATAGTCAGGATCTGAGCCTCCCTGCTTTTCTCCCTCCGTTGTGGCTCAAGGGTAGAGCAGGGTAGTCCTTCAATCACAGGATCGGCGGTTCAATCCCTGGCTCCACTAGTCCATGTCGATGTGCCCTTGGGCAAGACACTTAACCCCATATTTGTCCCGCAGGCTGTGCTGCCAGTGTATGAATGATTATTTAGAGTTCTGATGGCACCTTGCATGGCCCCTGTCATCAGTGTATGAATGGGTGAATGATGACATGTAGTGTTAAAGCTTTGAGTGGTCGGAAGAATAGAAAAGCTCTATACAAGTACAGTACATCTATCGTTTACCATCCTCAGGGCAGGGTGCCGTTCACCGTGCCAGACAAGGTGCTGTGGCCCCAGCTGTGCGACACCCTTGATATGAAGTACAAGGCAGAGATGCACAGCGGGCGTGGCCTGTCGGAGGACAACATGGTCTTCCTGGCACAGAAAGCTTTCACAAGCAGCAGCAACAACCCCGAGGACTCCCGCAGCATGACCATATCCTGGGCCCAGTTCAACCGGGTGAGGCCAGCTCTTCTCCACAGCTCAACAACTGCATGTCAAATTTTGACACATTTGGAATGTAAGGAACTGTGCTTTCACTACAGAGCCTGTCCTCCCATTGCACATTCCAAATAATCTGACGCACACGCTAGGGGTGGCAGATATGACCTAAAATTATATCACTGTATTTTTAAAAAAAAGATTTCGGGGATGTCATTATATTACGGTATTACAACATTAAAGGGATACTCTACTCAAAACATGATTCTACAAATGTTCACTTTATTGGCAATGCATATCTTATATGCATATCTTAAAAAATAATATGTGTTCCTCCATGTTACTCTAATTAAGAATAAAAATGTGATTTAGATCTACATGTGCTTTTGGAGGAGTAGTAGATGTAATGTGATTCATCAGAGTTGTGAGTGAACAGTGTTGCTGATAAAGACTATAAAGCTCAGCAATAAAGACTATTCATATTACCTTTCCTATACCTTTTACTACAGCCCAACTGTGATTTACATTACACTTAAAAGAATTAACATCTTTGCAGAAAGCTGAAGAACTAGTACTGTACAAAAGACACATGGACCATCTGCAGGGCGAGTGTGTAACCTTTCAGCAAAAAATACAGTGAAAATGATCTCATGAGGGCTGACAGTAGCAGGCAGGCTGTGTGAACACATGTGTAGGAGCTGCAGCACTTCAGTGACACACACACACACACACACACACAGTAAAAGCAACCAGAGTGGCATGGCTTCTTGTGTGCATGTAAACATTCTGATGGAGAACGTTTATTTTACAGGAGAGCTTACCGGGACGAAACTTCACCTTCTGGCAGTGGTTTGATGGAGTTGTGGAGCTCATGAAGAAACATCTCAAGCCTCACTGGAATGATGGGTAATGACTCATGCTGACTTTGTTTTTGCAAGAAACTGTTGACATCTAACTTTAAGAAAATTGACTTGGTGGTGCCTACATGACCCACAATGTAACGGGACCACTGGTGGTAGTTTTGGGTGTGCTATGTAGCCTGCAGCCTCTCTCCTCCAGCAGAGAGGAGGAGCTACAGGTCCAGTAAGCTCACCTCTTTCTTACGCCACACCTTTTCCATTTTCTTTATTTAATGTTTTATTGACACTCGGCATCAAACACATTTCCATAAAATTTGTTTCAAATATTGTATGCATACATCATCCCTTTGTTTGTCTGAAATGCCCCATTTCAAGATTTGTGACTAAAACTATGTGTGATGAGGGAGTGATCTTTTCTTTACCATATAATCATAGATTTGCAAAGGCAAATTTTGTCCAATGCGGTGTTACAAAGCCCAGTTTTCCCAGCGTGACACAAACATAATTCCAATTTATGATAATCCTATGCTGTTATCTTCTCTTTTGTAAATCCTAATGTGCATTTATGCATTTGGGCTCTCCGGTGACACAATGTACACTGAACATAAATACTTTTTGTTTTTGCTCCCATATTTTACAAGTTCAAAATAAAAGATTGAAGACCTTCTCTATGTTCACAAATGGCTTCTTGTTCTATCAGTACGACTAATACTTCCTTCAACTTTGAAGAATGGGCTCTCAACATAAAAAGCACAACTTTGTGTGAGTTTGTGTGTGAATGTGTGTGTTTCTAGGGCCATCCTGGGCTTCGTTAACAAGCAGCAAGCACAGGACATGCTGCTGTCCAAACCCAACGGCACCTTCCTGCTGAGATTCAGCGACTCTGAGATCGGAGGCATCACCATCGCCTGGGTGGCCGAGAACCCCAACAAAGCAGGTAGCAAACTGCTGGGCTGTTAAGGCCCTCTGACATGGAGTGTCGTTCTAGTTAATGAATCCTTTAGTAATATAACAGAGAACTGATTTTTGCTCTGTTGAAAAGTATTTAAAACATTTTTTTTTGTTCTAAGTCGGCCCTTAATACCCTCTGTGTGCTTCTATGTTCACACATGATAAAGGTTGTATATGTTCATGTCTGCAGCAGTATCACGTTAACCCTCGGTCTTTGGCTAGGTGAACGGCTGGTCTGGAATCTGTTGCCTTATACAACCAAGGACTTCTCCATTCGTTCCCTGGCGGACCGCATCAGTGACCTGAACCACCTTCTGTTTCTCTACCCTGACCGGCCAAAAGACGAGGTCTTCGCCAAGTACTACACCCCCCCGCTCTGTAAGTATCAGCAACACATCACTGCTTTGAGCCAAATACATCTGCAAATAAGATCAATGACATGAAGAATGCTTTTTTTGACATTAAAGGTGGAATGTGTAATGTGTAAGTAGGGGGCAGCTTTTCACCTCTACTACTCGGTCCAAACAATCCATTTACAGTCATCAGTAATGAAAACAGAGAGCTACTAACTAACAGCAGGGCGAGGATATGCAACATTCAGCGGAGATGCTGCTCTCTTATAATCTTTGGCCTGTAGTTTACATTCGCCATCTGTGTGTTTCCATTGACACGAACCAGATGCCTGTACTATGAAACAGGATTTGGGGTTAGCGAGGTAACGTCAGGGGTAGATCGCCATGGTAACGCTGTTGCGGAACACCTAATCTGCTGCGGTGAAGGTTATGCTCGAGATGAGAGATTAACTCTCATAAAAGCAGCGCCTGCTGACCAATCAAAGCTCGGTTTATGGATCGATAGAAAATATTAGACAAATGCAAAGAATTTAAAGTCATAACCCAGAGTACGAATAACACGGTTTGAACTGACCAATGCAGAGAGGACAGCTGGCAACAAATCACTGAATGTCTTTAAATGAACAGACTTCTAATATCTTGCTTTATCTAAAGCAAGATAGATCTGACAATATTTGAGCCTTTTCTTTCAGCTGCAGCCACGGTGGTGTGAAACAGAACTCTGTATATATTCTCCTGTCACATAGTCACTGAAGTGTGTCCACTTCTTAAACCGCGTGTTGCAGTGCGACGTGTCACAGTCGTGTCCCACAATCACAGACTGGACGTAGTGTCTTGCATTAGTTTTCTCTGGTTACAAGTTATGGAATGAAACTTCTTACGCAAATTATATTTTCATATTTATTTTTTATTTGCCCCCAAGCCCGTTTCACTCAGCCGGGGTTACAGCTGAAAGAACAAGGCTAAAATATTGTCACACACGCCACAAGAATACATCCAAGCAACAAGTGAATTTACCAGAATACACACATTTATAGTCCGATCTATCTCACTGATATTATAAATTCGCACAGTCAGCGATTTCTTTTCAGCTGTCCTTCCTGCATTTGTCAGTTTAAACGAGAGTGGGCGTCGTTTTCTCCTTTCTGCAACTTTGGCTTTAATCCAATAAACAAACTAACTGTATTATTGAAAAGCCCGCGGGACAGCTCTACTTCTTGGTCCTCTCATGATGGACCGAGGACAGACTGGACACTGCAGTGACTGACTATCGTCTCTCCAGGTTCAAGTGGTATTACAAGACAGGACGGGCTGGGGCTAGCTGGTTAGCATGCTAATTACAGTAGATATCTGCAACACAACACATAGAGATGTGTTGACACAACATGCACACTGTAACCTTCACATTGTGTTCTGATCTTACACATTGCACCTTTAACTTATTTTCATATCATGTTTAACTGGTGTCTCAGCAGGCGTTAGAAGCGTACGCTGGTGGAGTGAGCTCAGTACATGGATGGCACTGTAAAGTTGAAATTATGCAACAACAATGTCGTTTTTAAGACAGTGTCTCTCTCTTGCAGCAAAAGCAGTGGACGGATATGTAAAACCGCAGATCAAACAAGTTGTGCCAGAGTAAGTTTTTATTTATTTTATTTTCCTCTTGTCCATCAAAAGGACGGAACTGAACAAGTAGAAAGTTCCTAAAGTTTAATGAGAATTTGGTATTTCAATCCCAAAAAGTCGATGCAGCACACCTCCATCTCAGTCAATGAGGGCAGAGCATTCAGAAAGTTGTCACCTCCCTTCCCCTTTTCACATTCTGTCATGTTGCAGCTTTATGCTCAAATACCTTCAACTCATCTATTGGCAATGTTTGCCATGCTGTTAAGCCGGGAACGACCCCCAGAAGCCGGGGGTCTTATCAAGGTTGAGGGAAAGCTGCACAGAGCAAAGTACTGAGATGTCCTGCATGAAAACCTGGTCCTGAACTGGCCGAAGGTTCACCTTACTACAGAACAATGACCCAAAGCACACAGGAAAGGCTCGGGGAGAAATCTGTGAATGTCCTTGAGGACAGACCTTAAAATGGATGTCCACTGAGGATCTGCAGAGAAGTATGGCAGAAACCCCCAAATCCAGATGTGCAAGGCTATAATCGCTGCCAAGGGTGCTTCAACTAAGTACTGAGTTCAGGGTCTGAATACTAATGTCAATGTGAATTTTTCTTTTCCTTTTTAATGCATGTGCAAAAACGTACTCTACTGGCTTTGTCATGAGGAATTAAGTGTAGGTTGATGAGAGGAAAAACTTATTGAAATCATTTAGCACGAGGCTGAATGACAAAAAGTGAAGCGGTCTGAATAGTTCCTGAATGCACCGTATACATGCCGTTTTAATTGTGTTGCAACTGCACAATGTGCAGTTTTAATGAGTTCCTATATTGTTAGACCATAAAAGCATGGAGGCAACTAACAGCAGCTGATATTGATGCTATGAGATCAAGACGAGACCAACAACACAGTTAACACTGGCTACTAATTTGGGATTTTCACTTTCCTGAAGCTTTGAATTTAGTTTAAAAAGAAATGTAGTCGGCCCAATACAAATTTTTGAGCGACGCCTGCCAGCCAAAGTGGTCAGTCAGTAGGGCTGGTGCAGACGTTTTAGTTGCTGTAATAACGTGTGGACATGTCTCTGGTAGATTCACCACCCCCAACCCTGAACCCAGAGGAGGAACTCCTACGTTCATGGACCAAACAGCTTCTCCCTCTGTGAGCCTCCCCAACAACTTTGGTGTCTACCCTTCTATGTGAGCACTCTCTTTGACATCCGTTCACTCCAGAGGAGACCCTGCACACGCTACACTCAAGGGGGTCTCTTTTACTTCATTAAGAATACTTTTGATACTTACATTTTGATTATAGTATTGATGTACTTTTGCTTATTTGTTGTGTTATAGTATTGCTGCTGCTACTTAAAGTGGCTATAACATGTATATCTTTTTTGATAATGCATGTATAAATGACAATGTGACGATCAGCTGCAGCTCCTCTTGACTTTACGGAGCTTCACAATGAGCTTCAGCTTGTTGTTCAGCTGTCGGGTCTGAAACGGTTCACTCTCACCGCTCTCACAGCGTTGTTTGGTTTTCAGAGACAAAGCTGTAAAAACTCTGTACTCTACCCGCTCAGCAGCAAGCAGCAGACAGACACAGATGGAGACCAGCTGGGGGAGTTGGTAGAGACCAAAACTTACATTCATCATGTGAACAAAAACACTGCTCTTGATAGATGATAATGTTGCTCCGTAACTGTCTGTAAACAAGTACACCATCCATTATCTGAACTCACAGAGATCCGATAATATGACAGATGTTGGTTTGAGGTAGTAGTTTCTGGTTTATATGTTTTGTTTTGTTATTTTGAATGTACTGTGACAGATTATATACAATACTGTATGTGCTAGCTGATATATATTTTCCTTCATGAAAGTGTGGCCCCTGTCTCTGCTGTTGTCCCGTCAGGAGTGACACCATTCTGGATCCAGATGGAGACTTCGACCTGGAGGACACGATGGACGTGGCCCGCCATGTGGAGGAGCTGCTCCGCAGGCCTATGGCCAACCAGTGGAGCAGTCAGCAGTCCTGAACCTGCCCAACACCTTCAGGTCTCCTCCATCTTATCTTAACATCTTAACAGAAACACCCACAAACTGCAACTTAAATGCTGAAAAATGTAATCTCTTCTCTACTAATGGAAGTCATTTTTATTAGTATCTAGTAAATCCAGAAAATTCTTTAAGTCTTAACGTAAGACTATGTAGCTTTTGTTAGCCTCTGTGGTATTCAGAGGATGATGGCAAGTTCAATGTGCCTTCATTTCCCAAGATTCTCTGGAGTCGGTCGTCTTAAAGACGTCCTCATTAGAGGAGCTGTGTGTGGTACAGTGGAGCTGTTGCTCTGTCATTAGCTTAGCGGTGACTTCAACCTTAAGACAGGACTAAACCTGTGTTGTTGTTTGGTCTAAACCCAGCTGCTGTGTCCTATGGAGGCTTAACTTAGACCTGCTGTAGGCCAGGTTTAACGTAAATTTACCTTAAAGGTATCCTGTGCAGTTTTTGACCACCAGTAGCACTCATGTTTTAATGAATGGGTCCCCATTAAGGGCAACACAATGCAAAGATCTGTTAATGTTGTAGCGCTTTCAAACTGATCTTAGAAACGCACTAATGCGCCGGCTAAGGCATGCCAGCAACTAAACATGGATGTAAACAATGCAGGTTTGTAAAACATCTGCACGTTTTATGAGGAAATTCATTCAACACATTAGTTGGGTCTCAAGTATGCACACACCAATTTCTTTAATTCCCCTTTTCTGAGAATAATGAGCATCCAGCAGTGTTCTGCTGAGTTTCTTAATCATCCTCGTATCGACACAGCAGTCGGGTTCAGCTGAGCACAAAGCTGTGTTTTAAACACTCTGCAAGTTCTGGTTCAGCTGAACCCGTGCTAACAGCTAAGCTAGTCAGAGGCTCGGTGACGCAGCAGCTTTGAGTAAAACCACCAGGATGTTTTCTGTAGCATGCTAATACATAGCATACATTAGCTACAAGTCACACTAGACCAGACAAACTATTGTGTGTTGAGCTGAACAAGGCTGAAGGTATCCCACATGAACTCAACCTCTCGTAAGAGAATGATTTGTTTTATTCTTTCAGAGGTTACATAGTCTGGTTTCAAGTACTGAAAATGGAATTCTAAATCTGCTACCGCTATTGTTTGGTTCTTTTTGTATATTTCATAATATTTTATATTGCTGCCATTCTCTGATGTTCTGGATCTACAGTGCCTTAAAGCAACATGTTCCAATGGTCACAGACATGGATATCTTCTATAGATGCCATCATTTGGTCTCATGAAGTCAATGAGTGCTTATTGATTTTCACACTTTCACAAGTCTGATTTTGTTTTGTTTTTTATTGTCAGATATAATTTTTAAACCAAATGTTGGTTTATTATGATCATTTGAACTGATACTGTCATTGTTTTTTACTTTACTAAATATCCTAATATCCATTAGAACATGAAATGCATCCTTGTGGTTTACCAGTAAAATCTAATTTTACAGTTTGAAAATAAGTAAATATTGTCACATAAAATCTGGGGGTGGCAACGATGGACAAACCAGCAAGAGTGCGCTAGATTTAAACTGAGAGCCAGCCCAGTGTTGCCAACTGTTTCCCAATGAAAGCAGCTAGCAGCACTGGCTGTAAAGTCACTAAATCTCTCAAGTCATCAACACTGACAGCCGTCCCTTCAGGCCATAATGATCATTATGAACGTAAACGAGGAACACGGCTACTGTTGGTGCTCACAGCTGGTAAGCTAAGAGCAATGAGTGAACGCAGGTAGACAGACAGACAGCAACCCAGCCAATCATTACATTCGGGACGAATAAAGAAGTTCAGAACTATCCCATACATATTAATAAACATTAATGCATCGTAGAGTTTATCCATTTGTTTATGAAACTGCTCACTCATTGTAACAATCTGTTGTCTACTTATTCCACCTCCATCAGGATGAGTTGTTGGCCTCGCGTCAGTGCAGTTGTCCTTTTGAAGTGTGTTTTAGAGCCATGTTTCTGAACCCAGTAGTGGTGTTTAAAGGACTGCACTCTCTCCGTGAGTTATTAATCATGATGTAACCCAATGAGTTGAAGTGGCCGCCATGTTGTTTCAATCCACTAATGCACTGAATTAGCTGCCTGACACATTTCTGTCTTAACCCATCAGAGCTTGACACTTCACCGAGAGCCGAAAGGTAAACTGAATCATTTTCAACAACAGGCTGATAGAATATTTGAATCCAGTCCTGAGCAGCTGAACCCAGACCCAGTGGGTGACAAACTGATGTGCATGAGTGATGCACTGAATCAACTCCAACATCTGATATTGCTTTCTGGAGGTCGGACTGTGACAGTTGCCGTGACATGTTGATGGAGGATCTTAAACATGGGCCATGTACTAATATATGTTGTCAAATGGAACCTTAAAGTTACTGTGAGGAACTTTTAACTGGTTATGAAACTGTCTCAATTTGATACTGATGCCTCTAAATCAGTGATTCTCAACTGGTGGGGAGTGACGCAAAAGTGGGTCGCGGACTCATTTTCAGTGGGTGGCGGGCCTTTGCCTGGAAAAAAATATATATATTTTGAAGGGGATTTTTATGTAGCAGAGTGCCTTCTATTCACACTCCTTAACAATATTTGGCCTTGCCTTGTAATGAAACTGAAAACTGTACCTCTATCAAATGACACTATAAGTAGGTGAATTGAAGACATGTCGGATGACATCAAACGGACCACAGCTCAAAATATGGCAAGTGGTCATTTTGCATTACAAATGGTCGAATCTACAGACATAACAAACAAAGCAGTTTTACTCATTTACGTGAAACATGTGTGGGACGGGGACTGACAGGAACAATTTCTCTGCACAAGGACAATTTCAGCTCAGGTTCAAACTGCTCCATCTTTACATTAAATACATTTGAGAAGTTGAAAATGTTCCTCGATTTGGGTCGCGGCTTGTCATTAAGGGGTGATGGTGGGTCCTGCAGCCAGACCAGTTGAGAACCACTGTTATAAATGACCTTCATGAGTAAACGAGACCATTAGAGAGAAGATTACAGCTATTCTTGATGCTTGTCGTCGGTGATGCGGTCATGCATGTTCACCAGAACTCCAGTCCACCCAGATCCGGCTTCACTGCAGCCTTTGACCTGCAGTCCCAGAGAGAGGAGGAGAGCAGCAGCGTCTACTCCTCCTCCAGGAGCAGAGCTTCTCATTAAATTAGTCATTTAGCGGATGCTTTCATCCAAAGACTTTCAGATTCTATCACACCGTAGGCACAACTACGGGAGCAATTTTAGGGGTTAAGTGTCTTGCTCAAGGACACATCAACATGCGACTAGTGGAGCCGGAGCCGGGGATCGAACCATCGATCCTCTGATTGAAGGACAGCCCTGCTCTCCACTTACACTTAGCCACGGTTGACCCCTCCACGGTCATTCTCTCTGCTCCTCCGGTCCCCACTGGGAACCGACACCACGCTGCCGGAGACCCAGGCCGTATTGAAGGGCCCGCTGTAGGAAATGGATGCTAGGGAGAACCTGAACCAGGACTGATCGTGGTAGACTCAGACCCCTGCTTCAGTAAAATGAGTGCTCATAAACACTACCACCTTTGTCCACAGGGACCGCCAAAATCAACAC
Organism: Anarrhichthys ocellatus; assembly: GCF_004355925.1. NCBI lineage: Eukaryota > Metazoa > Chordata > Actinopteri > Perciformes > Anarhichadidae > Anarrhichthys > Anarrhichthys ocellatus. Next base: position 10,985 of record NW_022280503.1, read on the forward strand.
AAAAGGGAAGTTCCTCGTAGTAACTTTAAGTTCTTTGTGTGTGCCCAGTCAGTGGATTCGTTTGGGAGAATGCTCATACCTCATACTTTGTAATACTACTTTCAGTCAGAAGTAGTGTTGATCATGTGTTCATCACTGCTGAAAGTGCCTGAGTCTAATCGTTGTGTCAGATCTGGATGAATTTCATCACCAGGCTGAATCCTGCTCTGCGTACAAAGCTTTTTTTCTACATTCTTAGTAATGATCTTCAGTAATTGTTTGGTATCTGTGACGCCTTAGTTTGGAGATACGGAGGTTCTGCAGATCTGTCTGTGCCTTGTGGGTTGTTAAGGGACATTTTAAACCATCGCCATTCACGCTGCACTACTACTGTACCAGCCTCAACCTAGGAATGTCTTCTCCCTTTTAGCAAACACAACTCGCCCGGGATGAAAGTTAACACAGTAAACCTCAAGAAAACTCACTGTGAAATAAATGGTAAAAATCAACCAAATAATACCTGATGACTGGAGTGTAGATGGGAGGCCTTTCTAGCTCTCACCTTTGCCTCTTATGCTTTTTGTTATATCTTTGGTAAATAAAAGCTGAAACACAAACTTGCAAAAGCGAACACGCACTTTGATGCTCACACCAGCAGTAAGCTGGATGTTTATGCTAATTCAGTCTTTGAATCAGCGTGATGTACGTTTGTCTTCAGTGTAATTAACTTTTCTAGCTCACTGCTGCTGTGTGTTGGCTTCTGTGCAGCCTGTGGTCTGTATGGGAGCTTTGTATTTACTTCCACGTGTGCAACATTTTGCTGGAAGTTTGATGTTGGGATTTCGGACTTGAAAATAAAACTTTTTTTTAATGAATTGTATCCCACTGTGGTTTATTTGTTATTGTTTTGTATCGTCCCCCTGTTCCAAGCACTGTACTGTCAAGTGTCGCTTCAGAGTCCGATACAATACTTGTCCAGCTGGAGACCACTTTGCACGTAGGTTTTGCACCTTTTGCATTCTAATTTAGAATCATTTCTTTTTTAGACTATTTCAGAGTTTATTTTAACCTGCGTTCTTGTAATGAGTTGAATGAATGCAGAGCTGAGAGTTCACTCTACTCAATAAGTACAGTTTCTAAACATGATGAGCATATTCAGATTTCTCAGCATTCACTGTTTGAGAAAAAGAGCCTTCTTTTTTATTGTTTGAAGAAAACGTACATGTATGATGGAAATGTGCTGTGTGTCTGTAACACATGCTAAGCTACATCATGGGTTTTCACAGTAGTAATAACTAAACTATGGTGAAGGTTAGTAGTGATTGATATTGATGAGTGGAGAAAGTATTAAGCTCCTTCACTTAAATAAATTAAAGATACCCCATGGCACGTAAAAGTACTGCATTCATATTTTTATGTAGTATCACCAAATATACTATACAAAGTACTTGTTCTGCAGAATGGCACCCTCAGATGTCTATGTATAATACTTAATTTAATGTAATGTGTATATGTAAAGGGAAGAAAAGAACAAGAACTTGAAAATTGTACATTACCACATTAACCATAACATGGATGCTGTAAATACAATATTATATAATAATATAGGTCTGCAACCTTCAGTAAAGATGTACATTTACAGGAAGTAAAGTACAATGTTGAGGTACTCAAACTTTCTTTCTACATTTAACAACTAAAGTCACTAAGATGTTACACAAATAAGATATGATCATCTTATGTAATCTACAAATAAAGATTACATGATCAATAAATCATAACACTGTGTGCTGTTTTCCTTTAGCTGTCGCATGCGATGTCACTTGATGCGAGAGTTGTTTGCTTACGGGGTGTAGCAGTTGTGTACTCTCTTTTGCGCTGTGTTTTGATTCAGGTACACTTGATATCTTTTTGGACTCCAACCAGCGGTTTATTCACTGGACAGCATACAGTAGACACGTCTGGTAACAGACAGAATCATATCAGGTGTCTCACAGCCCACCTCGTGGTAACGAGCTCCGCGAACTGCCAAAGCAAAGAAACGCATGCTTTAGCTAGCTGTTGGTTAGCATGTTACTAATGCTAAATGAAGTTATCAGTGTAAAGCAGCAGACTGGTCACCGAAAGCGGGGCCAACCACTCGAGTCTGCAGGGGCCCAGCAGGGGGCGCTCACAACACACTTGTCTCCGTGGGAAACTAATGATACTACATTGTAAATGATATTTACAGAAATAAAGGAGGAAATAACATGAAGATGATATGGATTAGTAAGAACTTAAATTCACAGTAAAATGAGCAAATAATGACCAGTGATGGCAAGTGGAATTGTTAACTCTGTTACATGAGCAAAACATGTATGCATGTGCCCCATCGAGCTGTTATCACATTTGAAGTGAGGACTAATGGGGGAGTAACACGTAGATATTAGCCTCACAACTACGTCAGCTGTTATCAGAAGAACCTGTTTCTAGTATGTACTCTCTCTGTCCCTTCGCCTGGATTTGCAATTGGAACACAATGAAAGAGTAGCCCTTAAACAAGCTAACATGCTAACCATCTGTCCTCGTTGGTGTTTTGAACTTTGTTTCAGGAGTGATTCAATGATCCACCAAGTCACAAGGTTTTCACCTTGTGCTTTTACATGATCACATGGCATCAAGCCTGTACCTGAAATCAGGCCACTTCTGTAATATTTCTATCACGTGACAGACTGGTCACATGACAAACAGTGGCTTCTCAGAGGAATTTGTTTTATGGGAACTGCCTCCTCTGATTGGCCGTGAGTTATAATCGAGGCTGCACACTCTCTCTGATTGGCCAGCAGAAGCAGCGCTTCCTGGTTCTATGCAAATGAGGAAATAGAGTTGCTTTTAAACCTGCGCTACGGTGGGAAACTCTGGCTTCACTTGACCGGGGGTTCAAAATGTCACCTAGTAGCAGCTGTGCTCCGGTCCTGGTCGTCGTGTTCTGTCTTTTTGTAACTGCCTTTTGTAAATTCCCCTCGTTGGACCACATCAAACCGAAAGCCAGCGACGAGGCGCAGGGCAGAGCGGTGGTGGAGCTGCTGAAGCGCCTGCTCGGGACCAGGTCCACGGAGTTCATCGTGTCGGTCAACAGCAGCCTTTCCAACGACAGCCTGGATGTGTGTGAGCTCAGGTCCACTAAAGACAACAAGATAGTCGCTACGGGCAGCACCGGAGTGGCCGTGGCTTCCGGCATTTACAACTATCTGAAATATTTCTGCAACTGTCATGTTTCCTGGTCCGGTGACCAGCTGGATATGCCTCGTCCTCTGCCAAAGCTCACCGGCGTCCTGCGCATCAACACCCCGCATAGGTCAGTGACCCGCCGTGTATACTGGCTCGTACGTTAATGCACGTTTCCAGGACACCGAGCAGAGCTTATCTCACTGAAATTCAGTGGAAATGTTCGACTTTTCACATTAGCAAAGTTTAGCAATACGACACCCGCTCATGAGTGAGTATGCAAACTACTACACATCAGTTACTAGCAGCCAAATGACTACTTTGTTCATGTCGAAGTTAACAGAAGACCTTCAGAGTAACGGGGTGTGAACACTTAAGTCCTGTACTTAAGTACACGTTTGACGTTACATTACTTTCACGTTGTTATTAGGTACTTCTGAGGACCTTAACTTGGACGAGATATTAAAAATGAATTATTGAATCAAGAAAATGAAAATGCTTCTTATAGAGTAATGCGTCTCTAGTAAACTAATAATGTAGTATAGACTGTCTATCGATTGGTGGATAGATGGATACTTTAATGATTGCAAAACGTTTTGCAGGATTGTTCTCATATGACAGTATTATTGTTCCATTTTGGCAGAGAGAGAGAGGGCTATTGAGCTTTACAAATATAAGCTACATGTGCTATAAATACATAAGGTGCCACACTCTGCGTTCCTCTGATTTCAGTAAATACTCTGTGTGTAAGCTCCGACTGCAAATTCACTGACATCAGCAAAACACCAGCAACCAGCACCTCCTCCTCTCAGTGGCAGTCAGAAGAAGTCACCAGATAGAGGAGCCCTTCCTGTTAAAGTCCCACTTCCTGAATAACCAGCTGCCATGAGAGTCATAGAGGTGCTGTGATAGCTCCTGTTTTAAATTAGAGCAGCTAAGAACACCTGACTTTCCATACTTCCCAGTAAAAAAGAAAACTCACAAAGTGGATTCATCATGAGAACTTGTGATGTCAACCTTTGTGAAAGAGGATACCATTCCATATGTGTTTGAATTGTCTGTACAGTGACCCCAGCCCCCTCCGCTGCAGCGCGGTACAACAGAACCCACGGCTGGGTCACGCATTACCTTTCATTGTTTATTGTGGGCACTATGGACACTTGTGCCACAGCCTAAAGGACCCTTTCCTTTCAATTATCTGTTGTGCATTAGTGCTGCATCAGCTCGCCACAGTTATGTCATGTGCACAATCGTTCGATTGGGAAAGCCACAGCAAGCATGGCACACTTTAGTTTTGCCATGACTATAACTTTTAGCCATTTACCATCTGCAGGAAACTATAGGTTTAGGTTACAACAGTGCTGATGTTATTTGAACTAGACGCCATGTTATGTGACAACAACTTCAATAAGAATTGACAGTTACTAGAATCTCAAGCAATATGCACATCACAAATACACATAAATGTTGGAGTAGGTGTAATGAGTAAACTAGTGACTTCTATTGTGAAACTGGATCTGTCAACTTGGTTTTAACCTTCAGTTCATTTTCTATTGTATTGTCTCGCTGTACATCGACATCATAGTCATTCATAATAGAAAGACGCATTATTGACTTGTTTGCAGCGCTAAACTGTTGGTTTAGGGGGAAATGTACGCTGCAATACCGCTACTGGGCAACATTATAAGCAAGGCTGAGCACTCGTATCCAGTTATTATTGTACATCCACGGTTTAAAGTCAGCACTTTCTGTAAGCCTCGTAGTCATCGTTTGAATTTTAGCTAATGGGGAGCATTTCACTGTCCAAACACTGCGACTCAGCATTGTTCCATTAAGTGCATATGCTTTGTGGTTTGTAGTTTAGTAATGGGTTTAGGATTATTATTATTCCCTTTATTGCATACACTGTTAGGTATTTTATCTCATTTGAACATGTCGTTTTTATAGTACACTATATATTTGTGTGTTTGTATCTAGATTCCGGTATTACCAGAACGTCTGCACTTTTAGCTATTCCTCTGTGTGGTGGGACTGGCCGAGATGGGAGAGAGAGATCGACTGGATGGCACTCAATGGAATCAATCTGCCGCTGGCTTTCACTGGCCAGGAAGCCCTGTGGCAAGAGGTAAGAGCGGAGAGCAGAGACTGAGAGTGATCGTGCTCTTTACAAAATCTACATTACACCACAAGAACGCTGGTAAAGACGGCTCTTAGCATCAGTGTTATGTATGTTCCATCATCTCCTGTTAAGCCTTCTAAAATGATCACGTTTGGCAGGAACGTTTTATATGTTGATTCAGGGGTTAAGCAGCTATATAGTTAAGTTTTGCAGCAAGTTCAGAGATGTGTTATTCTCAGAGAAATAAGCAAAATCAGAAGAAGGGGAAGTGATTCTGAGAGATGTGAGGACAGTCATTAAAGAGGAACTACTCCCATTTTCTAAATCCATCCATGTTATTCCTATGGTCTTAGACAGTCATCGAGTATAAAGTGTGGAGCTGCTCCATAGACTATGAATTGGGAGAGATGTCCTTGAGCACCAGGGGAATGCTCTGACTACATGTTACCTTTTCTGTTTCACAGCTGACAGCACTACAATAGAATTAGAACAGACATTGTGTGGGTCTCCCATTCATTGTACACTTCATACTTGATTTGACTTACTTCTCTGGTTTCTGGCCTTGAGAGAGACTAGCTCATGTTCACATTAAACTTTACTAGGCCATGGAAAAACCATATTGGAATTCTTTATCTTCCCCTTTTTAATACGAGCAGGAAGATAATTTATATCTCAATTTGACCTGTGCAACCTAATGTCTTAGAAGCAGATACATGTTGATTGATATGTGCAGCAGCATGTGGACGGACGTCAATTCATCTACTTGTTGTGTACCTTTCAGGTTTACCAAGCTCTTGGGTTGAACCACACAGAGATTGAAGAGTTCTTCTCGGGCGCGGCATTTCTGGCCTGGAACCGTATGGGAAACCTTTTCAGGTTCGGTGGGCCTCTGCCACAGTCCTGGCATGTGAACCAGCTCTACCTCCAAGTACTGAAACCTCCTTGCTTGTCAATGCAGTGGGAAACCACTATGTGTAGAATCAGGACATTTCTGACTGGCACCACTGAGTGGTAGCATTAAACCCTGAGACTGGAAGCAGCACATAGACTGCACCAGCTGTTACATGGATTGTCTTAGTTTTCAATTTACAGACACTCAGAAAAATGTAAAGGAACTGTAACCACATCGCTTTTCTGCATATAGTGGCTTCAGTTTGGACACTTGGGTTTTCGTTGTCATTCCTATTGTTTATGGTAACTCACTTTGTATAAAGCATCAGTTGAGCTCTTGATACGCAGTGACATAGTGAAAACAAACCCCCAGGTTGGCCAGATCATCTAAACCTCTTTATTTGGTGGTAATATTAAAGGTGAACACAACTGAAATGTTGCGATAACCCTCATTGAACAGAAAAAACAGCGTACACACAACTACACTGATGATCCAAACTGTTAGTTGAAAACATCCGAGTAACTATGAACACCCTGCGGCTTTTGTTTCCAGCCTGTTGCATGTTTCTTGCCCTTTCTGACTAGGAGTAATGGCCAAAATGAGGCCCAGGTTGTCGTTTAACCACAGTTATCCTTTTAAAGGCCTTGTATCTCTTTTAAAGGCCATCTATTATTGTGGATAAAATCATGTGCATGTTTAAAATGTTTGCTGATGAATTTCAGCATGCCAACTGCCTTGGACTGAATCCTCTCACGACTTCTTCTTGTTTTTGCAGTTTAAAATCTTACAGCGCATGAGATCCTTTGGCATGGTTCCTGTGCTGCCAGCCTTCTCTGGCAACATTCCCAAGGGAATCCTCAGGTGACTCAAGCTTGTTTATGTTCCAACATATCAGAATTATATACAGGCTGATACCAATGGTGATATTTAAAGTCCTGGTTCAAGTCCTATCAACCTAAATGTTGATTGAACTTACGCTGTTATTCTCATTGGCCCCTCTCTATAATGAGCTTCTCACCATGTCTTTGAGTTTGGCCATACAGATTTGGTATAAACATTTTTGCCTTCAGACACTTTGTATGAACTAGTTCATTTCATGCATACTCTAGCCTTGAGGAAACATATCTAGGAAGATTAAGTTGGGCATTTCTCTTCAACTTAGGTTGCTTCCAGAGTCTGTACGTTCTGTTTACTCCACTTCTGTGTCCCACTTCCTGATTCTTTTGAGAGAGCCCGTCTGTGAGGATATGGCTAGGGAATATTTTGGTCAAAAGCTTTGGGTCTCTGAAGTGTTTCTTGTATTTCAGGCTGTATCCAGAAGCCAATGTAACCAGATTGAGGCCCTGGGCTCAATTCAACTGCAGCTACTCGTGCTCCTACATCTTAGACCCTCGCGACCCACTTTTCCTCCGGATCGGTTCCCTTTATCTGTCTCAGGTGGTCAAGCAGTTTGGTACAGATCACATCTACAACACTGACACCTTCAATGAGATGAGTCCACCCTCCTCTGACCCCACCTACCTGTCTGCAGTCAGTCGCTCTGTCTTTGCCTCAATGACTGCAGGTGAGTGTCTGAGTGACTAATATCCAGTTCACGTTGCAAGTTTTAAATCCAATAGTGGTCGTAGTGCTGGTATTTTGGGTAACAAGTACAATAATTGCCCTAGTTTGATGACCCATGTGTGACCCCCCCCCCCTCGCGCACACTGCTGGTTTCCAGCCATGTTCGAGAACTGTGCCCTTCTTGTCCCTCATCCAAATCTCCATTTTTTTTTTTTCTCCCCAGTTGATCCTCAGGCAATTTGGCTGATGCAAGGCTGGCTGTTCTTCAGTGACGCAGCGTTCTGGAAGCCGGCTCAGATTCAGGCCCTGCTACACGGAGTGCCCCTCGGAAGGATGATCGTGCTGGACCTGTTTGCAGAGACCGAGCCAATTTTCTCTTACACCAAGTCTTTCTACGGACAGCCCTTCATCTGGTGCATGCTGCAAAACTTTGGGGGCAACAGTGGATTCTTTGGCACAGTGGAGAGCATCAATTCAGGGCCCTTCAAAGCCTTACACTTCCCAAACTCCACTCTGGTGGGCATAGGCATGACGCCGGAGGGCATCGAGCAGAATCCTGTGATGTTCGAATTGATGAGTGAGCTGGCGTGGCGCAAGGAGCCCGTCAACTTGTCCAAGTGGGTGTCGCTGTATGCAATACGCCGCTACGGCAGCACACAGGAGAACCTGACCGCCGCATGGAGGCTCCTATTCGCCAGCGTCTACAACTGCACTGTGCCACATTACCGAAACCACAACCATAGCCCACTGGTGCACCGGCCCTCTTTTCGCATGAATTCTGGTGTCTGGTATCACCCATCTGATTTGTACAAAGCCTGGAAACTGATTATGGAGGCAGCTCCATCTCTCATGTCCAAGGAGACTTTCCGGTACGACCTTGTGGATGTGACTCGGCAGGTCCTACAAGTCCTGACGACTTCCTTTTACCAGGATATCGTAGAGGCCTTCCAGAAACAAAAGCTGCCAGAGCTGCTGATTGCAGGCGGGGTGCTGGTCAATGATCTCTTGCCTGAACTTAATCGTTTGCTGAGCAGCGACCGCAACTTCCTGTTGGGGACATGGCTGGAGCGGGCCCGATCCTTAGCCCTAGATGAGAAGGAGGCGCAGCTCTACGACATGAACGCCAGAAACCAGCTGACCCTATGGGGTCCCAGTGGTGAGATTCTGGACTACGCCAGCAAAGAGTGGGGAGGTCTTATGGAGGACTACTACGCCCAGCGATGGGGCCTTTTCGTTCACACCCTGGTAGAGTGTCTGGACAGCGGACGACCATTCAAGCAGGACGCCTTCAACCAGGAGGTTTTCCAGGTAGAAAAGGGATTCATTTACAACGGCCGCACGTACCCAGCCAAGCCTCAGGGAGACACGTACGAGATCGCCCGCAGGATCTTCCTCAAGTACTACCCACAGGCCTTGAAGACACTATAGTGAGCAGAGACACCATTTTGGAGAAAAAAACCTCAAGTCGCAGCAAGAAGAATGTCGTCCTCCTCCACCTCCAGTTTTCCATGGCTGTCCCAAAACGTTTTGATGTAGAAAATCTAACAGCCTGAATTTTGCAGGAACAATCTGTTTTGCACATGCAGTAAAATCAGTCTTGGATAGTTGTGCATGTTGCAGGAGAAAAAATGATTTTCACTTAACATTCACACTGATTAAATTTCCAATCCAATGGAATTCATATGTGAGTGTCTTGGTACTGTTTTTGATTCCACTGCTCTGAAAACAAAAGCGTTTTTGGAAATGCGCATATTACCTTTTCCAGAGTTAGATGAAGAGATGGATTTGAATCTCATGCCTGTGTGATAAGTATGGAGCTGGAGTCTGGATTTGATTAGCCTAGCTTAGCATAAAGACTGCAAGGGGGGGACTGTTAGCCCGGCTCTGTCCAAAGTAAGAACAAGACCAAAGCTGCGTTTTTTCACAGTGTATATTGTTTGTTTAACCTTTTCACCATGAGAATTGTAAAAATGACATTTTGTGCTTTTAAGTAAGGTGGTGGAACTATTTCTTGACAAATAACAGTTTATCCATCCGCACTGCTGTGATGTGTCTCTTCTATAGCCGGGTTGCCAGATAACAGACAAACATGGCAAACAAGACTTCAGAAAGCTGCTCACAGTCGCTGTGTTAGGCGGTTGTTTACAGAAGTTAGGCTAACCATATCCTGACTCCAGCCCTGTGCTTAGACCTTTAAAATGACCATTTGTATATCACAGTGGCGGGCCGTGCATTTTATACCTGGGCCTTCACTGCTGTCCTGCAGCTGAAATACCACCTTATAACCACATGATGGTGCCACAGCTATTATTCATTTTTAAGGCTGTAACTATGTACATCTTCGCATTAAACCGTTCGGTAGGAGTCGTTTGAATAATGCTAGAACATTTAGAAAATGCGAAAGCCTAAATTCAGGAAAATATAATGTTCTCAGCTGGTCTGGCTGTGGGATCCACCATCACTCCTTAATCACAAGCCGCGACCCAAAGAGATTAACATAGGATTTTACTTTCACAACTTGAACGTTGAACGTACTGCTCTGCAAAGTCTTTCCTCGGCTCAGTCCCCTGTGTCATGGTGTGTGGTACATCTCACTCGGGTCAGAATGCCCATATTGATTGGCTGAGCTGCATCACGTGATGTGATTCACTACCCGACAGCTTCTGCTTCTGCCACAAACAACTTTCTTCATTTATTAGAAATATTTGTCTTTTCATGATCTGAACTTTTATTATGGAAACAATTAAAGTCAGAGGGAACTGGAGAGACGAAACACTTATTTATTTATATGTGTATGTGTATATACAGTGGGTACGGAAAGTATTCAGACCCCTTTAAATTTTTCACTCTTTGTTTCATTGCAGCCATTTGCTAAAATCAAAAAAGTTCATTTTATTTCTCATTAATGTACACTCGGCACCCCATCTTGACAGAAAAAAACAAATGTAGAAATTTTTGCAAATTTATTAAAAAAGAAAAACTGAAATATCACATGGTCATAAGTATTCAGACCCTTTGCTGTGACACTCATATTTAACTCACATGCTGTCCATTTCTTCTGATCCTCCTTGAGATGGTTCTACTCCTTCATTGGAGTCCAGCTGTGTTTAATTAAACTGATTGGACTTGATTAGGAAAAGCACACACCTGTCTATATAAGACCTTACAGCTCACAGTGCATTTCAGAGCAAATGAGAATCATGAGGTCGAAGGAACTGCCCAAGGAGCTCAGAGACAGAATTGTGGCAAGGCACAGATCTGGCCAAGGTTACAAAAGAATTTCTGCAGCACCCAAGGTTCCTAAGAGCACAGTGGCCTCCATAATCCTTAAATGGAAGAAGTTTGGGACGACCAGAACTCTTCCTAGACCTGGCCGTCCAGCCAAACTGAGCAATCGTGGAAGAAGAGCCTTGGTGAGAGAGGTAAAGAAGAACCCAAAGATCACTGTGGCTGAGCTCCAGAGATGCAGTAGGGAGATGGGAGAAAGTTCCACAAAGTCAACTATCACTGCAGCCCTCCACCAGTCGGGGCTTTATGGCAGAGTGGCCCGACGGAAGCCTCTCCTCAGTGCAAGACATATGAAAGCCCGCATAGCCCGCACAGACTATGAGAAATAAGATTCCCTGGTCTGATGAGACCAAGATTGAACTTTTTGGCATTGATTCTAAGCGGTATGTGTGGAGAAAACCTGGCACTGCTCATCACCTGCCCAATACAATCCCAACAGTGAAACATGGTGGTGGCAGCATCATGCTATGGGGGTGTTTTTCAGCTGCAGGGACAGGACGACTGGTTGCAATTGAAGGAAAGATGAATGCGGCCAAGTACAGAGATATCCTGGAAGAAAACCTCTTCCAGAGTGCTCTGGACCTCAGACTGGGCCGAAGGTTCACCTTCCAACAAGACAATGACCCTAAGCACACAGCTAAAATAACAAAGGAGTGGCTTCGGAACAACTCTGTGACCATTCTTGACTGGCCCAGCCAGAGCCCTGACCTAAACCCAATTGAGCATCTCTGGAGAGACCTGAAAATGGCTGTCCACCAACGTTCACCATCCAACCTGATGGAACTGGAGAGGATCTGCAAGGAAGAATGGCAGAGGATCCCCAAATCCAGGTGTGAGAAACTTGTTGCATCATTCCCAAGAAGACTCATGGCTGTACTAGCTCAAAAGGGTGCTTCTACTCGATACTGAGCAAAGGGTCTGAATACTTATGACCATGTGATATTTCAGTTTTTCTTTTTTTTTAATAAATTTGCAAAAATTTCTACATTTCTGTTTTTTTTCTGTCAAGATGGGGTGCTGAGTGTACATTAATGAGAAACAAAATTAACTTTTTTGATTTTAGCAAATGGCTGCAATGAAACAGTGAAAAATTTAAAGGGGTCTGAATACTTTCCGTACCCACTGTATATGTATGTATGTATATGTATGTATGTGTATATATGTATGTGTATGTATGTATATATATGTGTGTATATATGTGTATGTATGTATATATATGTGTGTATATATGTGTATGTATGTATGTATATATATGTGTGTATATATGTGTATGTATGTGTATATACAGTTGTGTCAAAAAGTGTTTGCCCCCTTCCTGATTTCTTATTTTTTTGCATGTTTGTCACACTTTTTTTTTTTTTTTATAATTATGGGCAAAAAAAAATCCAAACCTACATGGCCCTGTGTGAAAAAGTGATTT
>NW_022280503.1:23549-30278 GCF_004355925.1 Anarrhichthys ocellatus
CCCCCCCCCCCCCCCCTCGTTAAAACATAAATTAACTGTGGTTTATCACATCTTTGGAAAGCTGAGTTCAATTTCTCTAGCCACACCCAGGCCTGATTACTGCCACACCTGTTCTCAATCAAGAAATCACTTAAATAGGACCTGCCTGACAAAGTGAGGTAGACCAAAAGATCCTCAAAAGCTAGACATCATGCTGCGATCCAAAGAAATTCAGGAACAAATGAGAAACAAAGTAATTGAGATCTATCAGTCTGGAAAAGGTTACAAAGCCATTTCTAAAGCTTTGGGACTCCAGCGAACCACAGTGAGAGCCATTATCCACAAATGGCGAAAACATGGAACAGTGGTGAACCTTCCCAGGAGTGGCCGGCCGACCAAAATTACCCCAAGAGCGCAGCGACGACTCATCCAAGAGGTCACAAAAGACCCCAGAACAACATCCAAAGAACTGCAGGCCTCACTTGCCTCAATTAAGGTCAGTGTTCATGACTCCACCATAAGAAAGAGACTGGGCAAAAATGGCCTGCATGGCAGAGTTCCAAGACGAAAACCACTGCTGAGCAAAAAGAACATAAAGGCTCGTCTCAGTTTTGCCAGAAAACATCTTGATGATCCCCAAGACTTTTGGGAAAATACTCTGTGGACTGACGAGACAAAAGTTGAACTTTTTGGAAGGTGTATGTCCCATTACATCTGGCGTAAAAGTAACACGGCATTTCAGAAAAGGAACATACCAACAGTAAAATATGGTGGTGGTAGTGTGATGGTCTGGGGCTGTTTTGCTGCTTCAGGACCTGGAAGACTTGCTGTGGTAAATGGAACCATGAATTCTGCTGTCTACCAAAAAATCCTGAAGGAGAATGTCCGGCCATCTGTTCGTGACCTCAAGCTGAAGCGCACTTGGGTTCTGCAGCAGGACAATGATCCAAAACACACCAGCAAGTCCACCTCTGAATGGCTTAAGAAAAACAAAATGAAGACTTTGGAGTGGCCTAGTCAAAGTCCCAACCTGAATCCGATTGAGATGCTGTGGCATGACCTTAAAAAGGCGGTTCATGCTCGAAAACCCTCCAATGTGGCTGAATTACAACAATTCTGCAAAGATGAGTGGGCCAAAATTCCTCTACAGCTCTGTAAAAGACTCATTGCCAGTTATCGCAAACGCTTGATTGCAGTTGTTGCTGCTAAGGGTGGCCCAACCAGTTATTAGGTTTAGGGGGCAATCACTTTTTCACACAGGCCCATGTAGGTTTGGATTTTTTTCCCCCTTAATAATAATAATAACCTTCATTTAAAAACTGCATTTTGTGTTTACTTGTGTTATCTTTGTCAAATATTTAAATGTGTTTGATGATCTGAAACATTTAAGTGTGACAAACATGCAAAAAAATAAGAAATCAGGAAGGGGCAAACACTTTTTCACACAACTGTATATGTGTGTATATATATGTATGTATGTATATATATGTATGTATATGTATATATGTGTGTGTGTGTGTATATATGTATATACTGTATATGAGACTTTTTACATCATTTATCATCATTTCATTCAGTCACGTGAGGCTGTTCATTCCTGATTGTCGGGTTTGATGAGTTTTATCATTTAAGAGAAACAATAATCATATTCTGGGTTATTTAATAATGACGTCATAATCTGAATTTCAAAACGTACAGACGCAAATAATTCATAAATAAGACGATCGCATTCCGCCGGTAGAAATGGATCCTGAGCTTATAAACAGAACACAGGACACAGTTTGTTAACAGACTACAGAGAGAAACACCTCTACAGTGGTGATTACTGTCTGTCTTTATTAGTTATTAGTATTATTAGTTACTACTATTAAGTACAGTGATCATGTGAACAGACACAAACTTCTCAAAAGTCTCTCCAGCTGTTAAAGCCGACTGACAGCTGATCCAGCTGTGATCAGCTGATCCTCCGTCATCAGAAACAGACGTCGCTTCACGTGACGCAACTGAGGAAAGGACGTCTCATGTCTCTTAAAACATATTTCCTCGTTCCTCTCTCCTCGCATGGTTTCCTCCATGCATCCCTGGTGGGAGGGACTAAGACGCAAGGAAAGGACCCAAGTGAGGGAAACGGGGATGCAATTAAGAGACTTGTGATGTACCCCAGGACACTGAGCGGCATGTAATGCTGACGTCATTATAGGTCTATAATATAGGTGTCAGCAGGTGCTGACACGTCAAAGAATACGCCCAACATGTCAAACTAAAGATCTGATTGGTTGAACACTATGACAATCAACAATATCGTCCCCGTTCACTTAAACTGCACTGGATGCGCTTGAGAGTCTGCAGGCCTCTGCCTCTGTTCTTACCTAGAAACACAGAGGTGAGATCTGATTGGATAAAAGCTCTACTTAACCTCCCTCTTAAGCTCGACGCCCCCAAATTTGGGGGCTCTCGGGCTCAGCACCCCTGAAAATATTGTTCGGAAAATTGCCTTATTCTTCGGTAATAGTGTGGATTTGTACAGTTTGTTTTACCGGATTAAACAGCAACGTATGGGCAACACTATCATATAAGTCACTTTTTACACCCTCCAAACACAACTATAGACTACTAATATAAGCATCTAGAAAATGTGGCATAAACTCACGAAATCCTGGGCAGAAATCCCCGTTATGTGTACTGCAAATCAATATTTGCACCCCGAAGCTAGCGGCTACCGAGCTAAGCAATGCATCTTTTAGCATTAGCATTTGTCGCCGAACGCATAAATACCTTCGGTTTTTCTCTCCGTGGAACCAGTAGAAAGCTGTGAGTGGACAACGGTACCATGGCACTGTCCTTCGCCAAAAAAAATCGTTGGTTTTTGGTCACGTTTTATGAAAAATGAGTACAATAATGTCGAAGATTATCCGGTTCAAAGCTACCATCATTGTTGGCAACTGCATCCTGTTTACTGCCGAGTTGTTTCCTGTGGAAGGGGGGTCAATCCAGCCTGGGCGAGTGGTCAGACTTCCGGCAAACGGAAATTTATGCTTGGGGAGACGCGGCACTTCTTGCAACTTTACTCGCTGAAAAATCTGTCAATCAACACCCGCTTCGACGCATGCATTCCTGAGACTCTGACGCTTCGAAGGCGGGCTCATTGACTGAAATCGACCGATGATAGGCTGAGCTACAGCCCCATACACACAGATCACCTGAGAAAATCCTATGGATGACAGCCAGAAACAGGCTCTAAGAGGACCCTTGCTGTCAAAATGATTTCTAACGGCTGTATTTGGATGTATTGAATAATATGAGTGATTAAAAAAAAGTGAAATATATAGTTATATAGTATATAAAAGTACAATGTAAGAGCTGCAACAGCTGGTTCGAAAATGATGACCTCGCGTGACCTCTCTGTACTAAAGCCTCTTATTCTTCACTTTATCCCACTTTAACCTTTATTCAACAACTACTGATCGGTTGTGCTATGATGTGGGAGAGTTTTGAGGCAGCCAGCTGCATTATTTCAAAAACATAATATCAATAAATGCTTTTTTTCAGGCGAACCTGATTATTTTCAATTTGAGCTGTGTAATATCTTCATGCACTATATTAACCAGCAACATATACACAATATTTACCCATCTGAATAAATCTCACAAGTGTTATCTGATTATAGCATCAAAAATTATTAAAATAGACCCTGTAGTTACAGAACTGTGGTCTCCTTAGTAAGGGTATGCCATTTTCGAGCAGAGGCCTACAAATAGGGCTAGAGCTTAAAACAAGCTGCACTGGAAGCAGAGCAACTGAGGAAGACAGTAGCTGTGCAATGAGAAAATAAGATAATGGGAAAAATATTTTTATAAATTATAATACATGTAATGTATTTAAGAAAAATTATTAAATTATAAAATAGATATAGCTTTGTGATTCTGTTTAGGCCAGCAGAGAAGGCCTTGCAGTGCCTGACAGCCCGCCACTGGTATATCAGTTAGTCACCGCGTGTTACCTTGAATTCTCGAAGAAAACTTGTGAACTAAGAATCAAAAAAGTGTCAGAATAACAAAGTAAATCCTTTGTGAACTGAAGTATATTAAACAACTTTTAATAAAAACATCCATGAACAAACTCTCACACAACTCGTGCAGTATAATCCAAGTCTCATTGATCCGGTGGTATGCTCACCACTTCACAAACATGCATCTTCACTCAAATCTTACTGTTTAAAACACTTCAGACTTGTCTGGACTCACAGCGTGCCTACACAAGCATGAGATGTAGTTTTAAATACATAAATGAATGTGTCTGGGAAGTGGTGAGCAGACAACTGGATAAACAAGACTTGGATCATACTGCCCGAGTTGTGTGAGAGTTTAACAGGTTTTTGATCAGGTTTTGCTGTTGTTGCTTTACTCCGATTCCTCAAGACTTTTCTGCATTTCAGGATTCTTCGTTCACTACGTTTTCCTCAAGAATTGAAGGTGACTTGGTGTGATTATTGATATACAAGCGTGACGTATTCCTTTAACACACGGGCATGAGATTGATATCCAAAAGCATGTCCCAACATGTCGTATTAGTCCTTTAATGGCCTCTAAATGTTGGTCCTCCAGTGGACCTTTAACCATTAATAAGATGACATTTACAGACACTATCATGTCTATCAGTTTGAAGTTTATTTGAATATTGTGCCTTATTCTGAGCAAACTGAACAAGTGGGCTCATAGTATAGTTACCAAATAATGTGGGTGTCTTTGATCTTGCATAACAATTTTCTACCTAATTTACAATTTCATGCTTCTGTGGTCAGTGAGATTGGCCCATTACACAATGAGCTTCTGTAGAGGTCCTCTGACCAGAGGGATCTGGTTAATGCTGAGTAATTACTACGACAAAGTGGCTCATGGTTTCTCTTTTAAAAATATATTTTTATATGAAAATGCATTTTTGTTAAACTGACACATATCACATGCACAACACAAAATATATCGTCTATTTTTATGAGTCACGGTTTTGTTTTGGATGAGGTTTTTCATTTTGATTGCTGTACTTTTAGTGGAGGACAATCTAAATCTTTTGGGAGAATAATGATTATTTTAGTATTTTAACACATTACACTACACTACATGAGCACAGCTTACATTCATAATGTACCAACAAAGTCCACGTTGTACAATATTAGTATTCTTTATTATATAAATGCTATTTTTGTATTTCGACGAACTAAACTGTTGTGATTCTTTAACTCAGGCATTTCATAAAAGTCTTAAGGCTATGTGACTTAATACAATGATGTCATTCTCCACCTCTGTGTTGTGTGTGAGCTCAGTGATAATAGTTCCACACACATTAACCTATGCATCCATGTGTTCAAAATAAGGCTGGCGACTATCCCAGCATGCTTTGGGTGAGAGGCAGGGTACACCTGGACAGCTCATGAGTCTGTCACAGAGCTCACAAGCATTCACTCCTTATTTAGAGTTTTTAACTTGGGGTCAGACCCCCCCCCCCCAAAAAAGGTCCCCAGATAAATCTGATGAGCTGTGAGATGATTAATGGGAGAGGAAAGAAGAAAAAAAGTTCTACTACACAAATGTAGTTTAAACTCCATGTGTTGGACTTCAGTCTTTCGGTTTCCTCCCATCCAGTGTTGCCAACTCCTCAGTAAGGAAAGTAGCTATTGGCTGTCCTAAAAGTCGCTAGAAGTCGCTAAATGACGTCATCGCCTAATTTGCATAATTGTAATGAGCGCTGTAGGAGAGAGGCGGGAACAGCGGCGGCTTTGCGCATGCGCGATTCATTTGCACTCTGGACACGGAGAGTGTGGGTCTCCTCTTTCTGCAGCTGGGACTGCTGCGCGAGGGGCTACTGTGACACTAACCACCTTTGAGTGCTTTGAGGCGGCGGAGGGGCTCGCGACAGCTCCCGCGTGCCGAACGGTACGTGCTTTCACGTCAGAGTCAAAACACCAGAAAAGTCTCCAACAACACCAGAAAAAGTAGCTAGATTTGTCGCTAGTAGCTTTTGACGAAAAAAGTCGCCATGAGGGTTTGGAAAGTCGCCAGATTTAGCGAGAAAGTCGCCAAGTTGGCAACACTGACCCCATCAGGTTTTGGACTGATGTCCAATGTTCCAGGCAGCAGCTGACTTCATGTTATTTCAGTGTGACTATTCACAAGCAGTCACTTTCAATTTGCTCCAGCATCTACAGCAGTTGCTCTTTTGTGTGTTAATAAAGTCATCAAATCATAACACTGTAAACAATTTCCCCGTAAAATAACGGTAACTTACTGGCAGCAGGGACTCCAGTAATTTAATTTTTTTAAGGTGAAGCTACTGAATTTACTTTTATGGTATCTTACCGTATACTGGATTAGGTTATGTGATAGTAGGATAACTGGGTTTTATGGTTTATGCCAGAATTTTACCGTTTATTTACAAAGGGTAATACAACCCAATACTTTGCATTTAATTCCCAACAAATACAAGAACCATAGACATTCAATACATAATTGTTGAAGTTTACATATTCTCAAGACAAATAATAAAGGGACATTTGTATTACATCACAAAACTCACAATGTACTGCATCTTTAGAAGAAAACAAATAAAATCATAAAATCTTTAATGACTTAACTGAACTCATGGGGATAACCTCAGACCAGTAACGCCGAGATCGAAAAGTGGCCGATGGTATGCTGTTCAGCGGTATGTACCTATCCCTGGAGAGGTATGCTACCGTTGTTCAGCAGTAGGTAC